>NC_058521.1:294125598-294143098 GCF_904849725.1 Hordeum vulgare subsp. vulgare | reverse complement strand
TTTGTATCTTTTGAATCGTAGCTCCGTTGGAGATGTTCTCTATGTGTAAATTGTTCGCAACGACGCGTAGAATCACGTGAACCTATTTATTTTTCTGTTTAGTAAACATTTAAACATGTTAGTTCAGATCTGGATAGAATTGCAAATTAACACATGAGGTCGTCTCGGAGATGCTATATGTCATTTCCGACCTCATTTAAAACGTCTAGGTAGGTAGTTTAATTACGCTTCACCTCTTGCCATGTTTAACCACATTTAATATTGCTGTGTACCTAATTGGGAAAGAACTAAACAATTCATATGTGGAGTTTCGTCTATATGCAACTCGTTGCATATTGAACATCACTTAATGTGTAGTGTTTTGTTGTGTGAATTGCCATGCCATGTCTTGCATATATTCAGCTGATCATGCATCATATGTGGATTGCATCTTGTCGTGCATATGCCATGGTGAATATCGTGTGTTGATTCTTGTTTCCAGTTTGCTTCGTCTCGATAGAGTCCCGCAAGCGTGTCAGACTGTGAGGACCCGTTCGACTACATCGGTTCGTGTGCTTCACAGAGTCGTTCTTCTTCCAAGTGGGATCTTAGGCAAGATGACAATTTCCCCAGATACCATTACTATCATTGCCATGCTAGTATTATCGTTTCTGTCGCTATGTCTCGTTGCCTACCACATGTTAAATATCATCCTCTCAACAATGCCATGAAAACCTTCAACCTGTTCACAACCTAGCAAACCACTGATTGGCTATGTTACCGCTCGATTAACCATGTGTTAGTGTTGCTAGTTGCACGTGTAGTTGCTTCC
Source organism: Hordeum vulgare subsp. vulgare (assembly GCF_904849725.1). Taxonomy (NCBI): domain Eukaryota; kingdom Viridiplantae; phylum Streptophyta; class Magnoliopsida; order Poales; family Poaceae; genus Hordeum; species Hordeum vulgare. The sequence continues at coordinate 294,142,287 of NC_058521.1, read as the reverse complement.
ATGTGACAACATGGGTTCCTTGTTATATCACCCTTAAATGCGATTTAATTTAATGCACCTATATACTTGGTAAAAGGTGGAAGGCTTGGCCTTTCTAGCCTGGTGTTTTGTTCCACCTTTGCCCACTTAGTTTCGACTACCCGTGTTATGCTCCATATTTGAGCACTCCTAATACGATCAGGTTGTTATGGGGACCCCTTGATAATTCGTTTTCGATTAAGACTGGTCGGGCAAGGCCCAACTTTGGTACTAAATTTGCCTAATAACCTAATAAATGCATAGGGACGTGCCGGCACCCGCGGATAATTAATCCACCCCCCCCCCCCCCCGGCCAGTTCTCCGCATGAGTGTTGGTCCAAACTAGGAGACCACGGGGCCACTGATGGGCAACCCAAGGTTTGGTTTCACCTAGTGTGACCCATCCGCCGTGTCCTGAGAACGAGATACGTGGCTCCTATCGGGTTCGTCGACACGTTGGGCGGCCTTCCTGGATTAGTTTTACCTTTGACGAAATATCTTGTGCATCGGGATTCCGGTGATGCTTTGGGTAATCTCGGAGTTGAGGTTTTCCACTAAGGAGTCCGACGATATTGCGAGCATCGTGATCGAGGAGTTCTATGCGGCTTGTGGTAATTTGTGATGGACTAGTTGGAGCACCCCTGCAGGGGTAAATCTTTCGGAAAGCCGTGCCCGCGGTTATGTGGCAACATGGAAACTTTATTTAACATTGGTTCTAGATAACTTGAAGTTAACTTAATTAAAATATGCCAACTGAGTGCGTAATCGTGACTATCTCTTTCGTGAGTTCCTTCTCCGATCAAGGACACGATGGGGTTATGTCTGACGTAGGTAGGTGTTCAGGACCATTCACTTGATCATTAATAGTTCACGTCCTCTATGCGTAGATCATCCCCCCTCTTTATTCTTGTACTCGTAAGCTAGCCACCTCACATATGCTTAGTCGCTTGCTGCAGCCTCACCACTTAACCATACCTCACCTATTAAGCTTTGCTATTCTTGATACCTTTGGAAATGAGATTGCTGAGTTCCCTATGGCTCACAGATTACTACAACACCAGTTGTAGGTACATGTAAAGGTTAGTTGACGCGAGCGCATTGATTGGTCATTTCGAGTTGCTTCTTCATCGATCAAGGATGGGTACCAGGACGGCAGCCTGGGATAGCAAGGATGGATGTCATTTTCTTTTCTTGTTTGTTTTCGTACGTAGTCGGACCCTGCTCTTCTTCATGATGTTTATGTATTGTACTGATGTGACTCTGATGTAGCTTGTGGCGAGTGTAAGCCAATACCATATATCTTATATTTTTAGTACATGTACTTGTAACGATATCCATTCTTGCGAAACGACGAGATGCGCTTCTATCCCTGACGAGGCCCTCGTGCCAAATTAAGGATATGATCGCATCTTGGGCGTTAGAAGTTGGTATCATAGTAGTACCGACCTAGGAGCCCCCTTGATTGATCGAATATGGCCGAGTCGAGTCTAGTGGAAAACTGCTTTGAGTCTAGTTATATATCGGAGAATAGGATTCCTTTTTCTCCTATCCTATGCTCTGGTGAGGAATCTTGACGTAATAGTTTATTCTACTCCTCCTCTCACTCAAAAAAAATTAGGATCACGCGGATATTTTTGGAATCTCTATGATGTCGATGTGAGGGAGTTCTGTCTTGGTGCCTCCTGTCTGATTGATTTCTTCCAGGGAGTTGAGCTCCAGGGGAGTCTTGAGCACATCGCTATCATTCACATTTCTTAGTATCTCAGGACGAAGGATGTTCAAAATTACTTCAATACTAGTAGTGGCGAGAGGAGTCCGGCTTCCCCAGTACTGGTGCAGAGAGTTCCGGATGTATCGCCATACTTAGTATCGTTTTGATAACGAGTGTCTGAAATAGATGAGGTTCCGAGATTCTGGCGATGTGTTGGCGGATGTGATACATTGGACGGGTTAGTATAGGAGTCGTGTGACATATTACTCCTTGTATCCGTGGACCAGATTGCATGACCAGGTATTTCGGGAGTTCTTAGGTGGGAATTCAAGTAGTTACTTATAGGAAAATCTTCCAACAAATGCATGATGTTAGGTGGGGGTTCGATATCTAGTGGATTCGTTTGTTCACGGTCGACTTACAGCGGTTCTCGTTGTGTCTTAAAGAGTCCTTGTAGCTTGCTACGACTCGGGGACGCTTCGTATGTCATGTGCACTGCCTTCCACAGGATGGATACTGTAAGGATAGAGCCCGTGCGATCCTGTCCACGAAAATATCGGACGAAATCGCTCTCATGAATTTGTTTTGGCTTGTTCCGTAAGCCGCATCCTTTGTTTTGTTGGAATATGGTAATTCGAGTTGCCTCGATGTCAAATGGTGATTTCATATCTTTCCAAGAGTTGTTCTCTTATTTCTATGGGAATGCTCATTAATTCGGTTGCTCAAATCAACTTGTCTTTTCAATTTCTTGTCAACTGGAGTTGTTGTGTCAAGTATTTCTCAACTGGTGTGCCTCTCTTCAAGTGAATTCAATCCTCTCAATTTAGCAAGATCATTCTCTCATTTTATTCCGGAGTTCATCTCATCTGTCCCAAGTTGTCTTTGTTTTCCCCGCCCTCCCACCCTTTTTCTTCAGTGATTGGATTTCATCCAAGTGCTTTTCGTTTCATTCTTGCTTCCGTTATCTTTTCTTTTCTCTCGTATCCGGTTATTCATTGTGAAGATTCTCAGGAGCTTTGTGTTAATCTTTATTCAATCTTTTTATATCCGGTGAATTCAATTTAGTTGTCCGTCTTCATCATATCCTTGTCATTCTTTAAATTCCTTCCCATGTTGAAAATTCTTATCAAGTCTTCTTGTGGCCATTTCTCTCTATTCTATCCGGAGCGTTGAAGTTATCTCAGAAGTTCTTGTTTTCAATTCTTTCAATTATTTCGAGGTGCTAACCTCATCTAGTTTTCATTTGTACCGGCGTAATATCTCTTTCTAAGCAATCTTTTCAACGGTGGTTTCTTTGAGTGGGCCCATAACCCACAGTTTTTCCTAGGATCTTTTGTGGCTCTTGTAACCTTTTCCAGAGATCTCTAATTCTTTTCAACTATGACGTAAGTATGAATTTCATCAGTCATATTCCTTCTTCAAGATCTATTCGAATTAATTCTCATATTTGGCTCAACCTTTCCTTCTTCGTTATTCCGGAGTGTTTCACTTATTCTTGGTGGTGTTCTCCTCATCATTTTCAGCTTCAAGACCGAAGGAATGTTTCTCTCAAATCTTGGTTCATTCTCTTGCAGATTGTCATTTCAGCTTTGTGTTATCATCTTGGATTGTTCCCAATCATGAGTAATTCATTTCTTGCTATCCAGTGCATTTCTGAGTTGTTTTCATTCTCAATCCTCCAAAGGCCATCATTTTAGAAGATTCTTCGTTCTCAGCTTTCAGCTTTCATCCTCAATTCTTCTCAATTTTGTCTCTTCGTTCATCTCTCAATTATTCCGGTGCCTTGTTCAAGTTTTCTATCAGGTGGATCATGATCTCTTCATTCTCATGTGTCTCCATGAATTCTTGGTGTCCATTTCGTTTGCATTCTCACCGGTGCTTCGTTGAAGATTTCTTCAGGTTGTGCTCTATATATCTCTCCTCAATCATTTCTAAAAGAATAAGTGGTACGCTAAATCCATTGCTTGTCATCAATTAAATTTGATGAAGGATAAGCATAACATAATTCTTATTGTTCTTCATAGTGATTTGAATTATTCGTCCGGAGTGGCTCATGATATCAATTCTTGGTCTCAAGATGTCTTCAAGATTCTTGTGGTAGTAGTTATCATTCTCTTCTTCGTTTCCTCTGTCCATGATCTAGTTTTATTTTCTTGTTCCAGAGTTGTGGTGATGTTGCTCATTTGGTCAATCATGTTGTTCTATCAAGATCTTGGTGTTCCCTTGTTCTATTTAGTTGTTTGTTATGAATCTTGTCTAATTCTCCCATCTTATCGAATTTGTGTCCCCTTTTTCCTCCTGAAGTGCTGCCGAAATTTTCCGTGAATTCTTGCTTGTTTCTCATATCATTCCTCCTCTCGTTGCAACCTTCAAGGATCGTTGGTTTCACTCGTTTGTCAAAGAAGAGACTAAGTTTTACCTCTTTCTTTCTCTTCCTCTTCCCCTTTCATTCTTGGATCTCGGGTCGAGATCCTCTTGTAGTGTAGGAGAGTTGTGACAGCCCGAGACTGACATTCCAGAACATTCCTCATTTATTCCGTTTCCGTCGTGTGATTATTTTTATTTGTCGCATCATCATCGCATCATGCGCATCATCTCCATCGCATCGGCACTCCGTTGGCGCCAGTTTTCAAAACTTGCTCCCGTTATTAGTTGTCGGTTCTCGTCGTTGCCCATTCTGAGCCCGACCACACTCGCACGCGCCCGCGGCATCGTCAAAACCCTGTTTTTAAAAGTGTGTATAAAACTTTCTCCGGTTGGGTTGAAACTTGATGCCCATTCTTATTTAGATATAGGTAGGTCACCTGTCAAATTTCATCGCAATCGGAGTCCGTCTAGTACCCGAACGGTCGACCGTAGCGGCACCGTATTTGGTTATTCGTCGGACATTTTATCAGTGTTTTAAATCATGTTGTCGGGTGCCCGTTTTCCCTCTCATCTCCGGCTAGACTACTCTACACGGACACTTAGCTCGTCCCCGCTTCAAGATCGTTCGATTCCGATCGAGCGGCTGAAAGCGCGGCGAAATTCTGCTAAACCTAGCCCCCCCCAATTGTTATAAATAGACCCTCATGCCATTTCAGGCAGCCTCTCTCTCTCCCTCGAAATCCGTGCCCCCGAAACCCTAGTGCAGCCTCCCTCCTCTCTCCCAGCGCCTCCAGCCGCCAGGGCCCGCGAGCCTAGATCCAGCCCTCTCGGGACCGGACCGAGCCGCCGCCGGCGCCCGCTCGACCTGCTCTGCCCGAGGGGAGGCAACCCACGAGCCGCTCCTCCCACGGGAGCTCACCCTCGCGCCGCCGCGTGCCCGGTTCCATGTCGCCGCAAGCTCGCCGCCGCCGCCCAGTGCCCTCCGGTCGCCGCCCTCCGCCGCCGCCCCCAGCCTACCCCGCCGTCGTTGCTTGCTGTCGTTCGCCCGATCCGCCTCCATTCCTACCGTCGCCAGAGCTACGCCCCGCGCCTCCCTGCCGAGCCGCCCACTCGTCGGAGACCGCCGCGCCGCATCCACCTAGCCAGCTAATCGGTTCCCCCAGCCAAGGCCCAGCTCGCCCAGCCTCCGGGCTCCTTCCACGTGCCGCTCCTAGGCCCGCCTCGCCCCGGCCATCTCCCCTTGCCCAGGCCACCCATGCCTCCTCGACCGGGCCAAGCCCATGGGTGAGCAACCCCCGAGCCTCTTATCTAACGCCCTAGGTGTCTTTTGCTTGCCGCACCCATTGTTTAGGCCCGTTAGCATTATCTTTTTTTAGGATTTTCTGATTATTTCTCCCAGGGATTTTTTTAGATATTTTTAGAACGCTCGTAGTTTTCAAACTGTATGTGAGATCGAGGCGAGTCATATATGGAACTTGTGTAGTTTTGCTCGTAGATTCGTAATTTGCAACTTGCATGCATGTTTGAAATAGTTTTACCCGCCGAATGCCTAGAAACGCGTGCTATCCTATTATGTTTTTGTCCCGTATTAATTTTCGTGCGTGTCCGGATTGCTCAAATCCCGTAGATAAAATGCTCATGTTTTTAGGGACCCTTTGCCATGTATTTTAGAGTAGTGGGTTGTATTTTTGCATGTAGGATTCCATCGCTAGTTTGTTATACCGTGTTTAGGACACAATCTCGCATATTAGTGTGGCATTATTTTTGTTTTGCAACCCCACATATTATATATGTTTTCGGGGTAGAAAATCCATAGAATTTAACTGTGCATTTAGTTTTAGATTTTGAGCAAGTTAGTGCGCGTGATATTTTGCCATGTTGCCTTTTGTTTATTTCGCGTGATATTTTGCGTGGGATTTAATCCGTGCATTATATGAAGGAGTTATCAACTAGATATTTGCCCATGGATGTGTGGTCTAGCCTCTGATAATGTTGGTTGCAATAGAAATCCATGTTTAGGTGTGGTTTTCTTGCTCTCAACTCGCTAGAAAATAGTGCTGATTTGTAGATGCTGAAATATTTCTAAGTCTGGAATCTGTTATATTTTGTTTCTGTCTTTGCATGAGTTTATCTGGTGATCTGTAGCTCTTTTGAGGTTGGTGCAATGGAGTTAGTTGTAGACTTTAGGATTCTCTAGCATGCTGTCAATTTCCATGCCATTTGGTGTCCTGTAGCTTATGGTTTTTGCTGCTGTCAATATGCCTTCAGATCAAAAGCTGCACATTCTTAAACTGTGGTTTTCACTAAGTCTGAAACTGTGTGTGAGATGCCTTTTTGTGACTTGTTTTCCTAGTGGTCCGTGCTTACATGCTAGGTGTTATTAGTTGTATGTTGTAGTGCATCTTATCCTCTACCGTCTCATGCCTTGGTTGAGTATTTTGGTTTTGTGTAACTCGTAGTTGTGGGGTGTAGAAAATGCTATGTGGCTGATTTTGGCAATTTGTAGTGATTTCTTGTTTAGCTCGTAGTTGTTGAACCGTTGCTCCGTTCTGATCGTGTCCTATATGTAACTTGCTTAGAATCTCGTGTAGTTTCATATTATATCGCTGATTGTATGTTTCGAAATGCTTGTGACTGTCGTTGCACACATTTTTTATTCGTGCCATCATATCTTGCGGTGTTTGTATCTTTTGAACCGTAGCTTCGTTGGATATGTTCTCTATGTGTAAATTGTTTGTAATGACACGTAGAATCACGTGCACCTCTTTATTTTGCTATTTAAAAAAAATTTAAACGTGTTAGTTGATATTTGGACAGAATTGTAAATTAACACGTGAGGTCATCTCGGAGATGCTATATGTCATTTCCGACCTCATTTAAAACGTCTAGATAGGTAGTTTAATTATATTTCACCTCTTTCCATGTTTAACCACATTTAATATTGTCGTGTACCTAATCGGGATAGAACTAAATAATTCGTATGTGTAGTTTTGTCTATATGCAACTCGTTGCATATTGCACTTCACTTAATGTGTAGTGTTTGGTTGTGTGAATTGTCATGCGATGTCTTGCATATATTCAACTGATCATGCATCATATGTGGATTGCATCTTGTCGTGCATATGTCGTGGTGAATATCGTGTGTTGATTCTTGTTTCCGGTTTGCTTCGTCTCGATAGAGTTCCGCAAGCGTGTCAGATTGTGAGGACCCGTTCGACTACATCGGTTCGTGTGCTTCACGGAGTCGTTCTTCTTCCAAGCGGGATCTCAGGCAAGATGACCATTTCCCCAGATACCATTACTATCATTGCCATGCTAGTAGTATCGTTTCTGTCGCTATGTCTCGTTGCCTACCACATGTTAAATATCAGCCTCTCAACAATGCCATGAAAACCTTCAACATGTTCACAACCTAGCAAACCACTGATTGGCTATGTTACTGCTTGCTTAACCATGTGTTAGCGTTGCTAGTTGCAGGTGCAGTTGCTTCCATGTGACAACATGGGTTCCTTGTCATATCACCCTTAAATGCTATTTAATTTAATGCACCTATATACTTGGTAAAAGGTGGAAGGCTCGGCCTTTCTAGCCCCCTTAGTTTGGGCTACCGGTGTTATGTTCCCTATTTGAGCGCTCCTAACACGATCGGGGTTGTTATGGCGACCCCCTTGATAATTCGTTTTAGATTAAGACTGGTCTGGCAAGGCCCAACTTTGGTACTGCATTTGCCTAATAACCTAATAAATGCATAGGGACCTGTCGGCACCCGCGGATAATTAATCAACCCCCCGGGCCAGTGGTCCGCATGAGTGTTGGTCCAAACTGGCAGACTACGGGGCCACCGTGGGGCAACCCGAGGTTTGGTTTCTCCTAGTGTGACCCATTCGTCGTGTGCTGAGAATGATATACGCAGCTCCTATCGGGTTCGTCGACACGTGGGCGGCCTTGCTGGATTAGTTTTACCTTTGACGAAATATCTTGTGCATCGGGATTCCGGTGATGCTTTGGGTAATCTCAGAGTTGAGGTTTTCCACTAAGGAGTCCGACGAGATCGCAAGCTTCGTGATCGAGGATTTCTATGTGGCTTGTGGTAATTTGTGATGGACTAGTTGGAGCACCCCTGCAGAGTTAAATCTTTCGGAAAGCCGTGCCCGCGGTTATGTGGCACCGTGGAAACTTTGTTTAACACTGGTTCTACATAACTTAAAGTTAACTTAATTAAAATATGCCAACTGAGTGCATAACCGTGACTATCTCTTTCGTGAGTTCCTTCTCAGATCGAGGACACGATGGGCTTATGTCTAACGTAGGTAGGTGTTCAGGATCATTCACTTGATCATAAATAGTTCACGTCCGCTATGCGTAGATCATCCCCCCTCTTTATTCTTGTACTCGTAAGCTAGCCACCTCACATATGCTTAGTCGCTTGCTGCAGCCTCACCACTTAACCATAGCTCACCTATTAAGCTTTGCTAGTCTTGATACCTTTGGAAATGAGATTGTTGAGTCCCCTATGGCTCACAGATTACTACAACACCAGTTGCAGGTATAGGTAAAGGTTACTTGACGCGAGCGCGTTGATTGCTCAATGAGAGTTGCTTCTTCTTCCTCTTCTTCATCAATCTAGGATGGGTTCCAGGCCGGCAGCCTGGGATAGGAAGGATGGCCGGCAGCCTGCTCTTCTTCATGATGTTTATGTATTGTACTGATGTGACTCTGATGTAGCTTGTGGCGAGTGTAAGACAATACCATATATCTCATCTTTTCAGTACATGTACTTGTAACGATATCCATTCTTGCGAAACGATGAGATGCGCTTCTATCCCTGACGAGGCCCTCGTGCCAAATTAAGGATAAGATCGCATCTTTGGCGTTACAACGCCCCAAGAGGTCCATGTGGGTTTATTGGACGCGCAATAAGGTATAATGGGCTCACAAACTTATCGAAGGAAATCCCATGAGGAAAAAGTGGAAAATCCAAAAGTGGTGGGAAAATAAGGAAGGAGTCCTAATCCAAGTGAGATTGGAGGAGGACTCCTCCCTACCCCACTTCGGATGACCCATGGAGGCCTTCCTTGGTGCGCCAAGGCTACCTCCCCCCTCCTCCTATATATACTAGAGGTTTAGGGCTTTTGAGGCACAACTTTGCCACATGTTGCCCTCTCGTGTGGATCATAGTTCTTCCTCTAGATCGGTTTTCTACACAGCTCGGGCGGAGCCCTGCAGGAATAGATCATCACCATCACCGGAGCGCCGTCACGCTGCCGGAGAACTCATCTACTTCCTCGTCTCTCTTGCTGTATCAATAAGGCGGAGCTCGTCATCGAGTTGTACGTGTGCAGAACAGGGAGGTGCCATCCGTTCGGCACTTGATCAGGACGGATCACGAGACGGCTCGTGGGACGGATCGTGGGACGGTTCATGGGACGGATCGTGAAGACGTACCACTACATCAACCGTGTTTATTAACGCTTCCACTTAGCGATCTACAAGGGTATGTGGATCCGATCTCCCTCTCGTAGATGATCATCACCATGATAGGTCTACGTGTGCGTAGGAAATTTTTTGTTTCCCATGCAACGTTCCCTAACAGTGGCATCATGAGCTAGGTTCATGCGTAGATGTAATATCGAGTAGAACACAAAAGTTTTTGTGGGCGTTGATGTTTGATTTTCTGCCCTACTTAGTCTTTTCTTGATTCGGCGGTATTGTTGGATTATAGCGGCCCGGACCAACCTTACTCGTAGCCTTACGAGAGACCGGTTTCATCGACTAACACACAACTTGTTGCGTAAAGATGACTGGCGGGTGTATGTTTCTTCAACTTTAGTTGAATTGGATTTGACCGAGGTGGTCCTTGGGGAGAGGTTAAATAGCAATTTGCACATCAACGTTGTGGTTTTGCGTAAGTAAGAGGCGATCAGACTAGATACCCATAGCATCCACGTAAAACATGCAACAACAAATTAGAGGACGACTAACTTGTTTTTGCAGGGTATGCATGTGATGTGATATGGCTAAAGACATGATGTTATATATTGGATGTATGAGATGATCATGTTGTAATAGTTAAATATCGACTTACTCATCGATGCTATGGCAACCGGCAGGAGCCATAGGGTTGTCTTGAAACTAACGTTTGTGCTTGCAGATGCGTTTACTATGTTGCTAGGTTGTAGCTTTAGTAGTAATAGCATAGATAGCATGACAACCTTGATGGCGGCATGATGATGGAGATCATGGTGTGGCGCTGGTGACAATGAAGATCATGTCGGTGCTTTGGTGATGGAGATCCAGAAGCACAAGAGCATGTCCATATCATGTCACTTATGAATTGCATGTGATGTTAATCCTTTTTATGCACCTTATTTTGCTTAGAACGACGGTAGCATTATAAGCTGATCCCTCACTAAAATTTCAAGATAAATTGTGTTATCCCCGACTGTGCACCGTTGCGACAGTTCGTCGTTTCGAAACACCACGTGATGATCGGGTGTGATAGACTCAACGTTCACATACAATGGGTGCAAAACAGTTGCACACGCGGAACACTCGGGTTAAACTTGACGAGCCTAGCATGTACAGACATGGCCTCGGAACACAAGAGACCGAAATGGCGAGCATGAATCATATAGTTGATATGATCAACATGGAGATGTCACCACTGAAACTATACTCAACTCACGTGATGATCGGACTTGAGTTAGTGAGTTGGGATCTTGCGCCACTCGAATGACTAGAGGGATGTCTATTTGAGTAGGAGTTCTTAAGTAATATGATTAATTGAACTAATTATCATGAACATAGTAAAAATGTCTTTGCAAATTATGTTGTAGCTTGCGCAGTAGCTCCACTTTTTTATATGTTCCTAGAGAATATTTAGTTGAAGATGATAGTAGCAATTTTGCGGACTGAATCCGTAAACTAAGGATTGTCCTCATTGCTGCGCAGAAGGCTTATGTCCTTAATGCACCGCTCGGTGTGCTGCACCTCGAGCATCGTCTGTGGATGTTGCGAACATCTGACATACACGTTTTTGATGACTACGTGATAGTTCAGTGCGTAATACTTAACGGCTTAGAATTGAGGCGCTGAAGACGTTTTGAACCTCACGGAACATACGAGATGTTCTAAGAGATGAAATTGGGATTTCATGCTCATGCCCTTGTTGAGAGGTATGAGACCTCCGACAAGATTCTTTGCCTACTAAGTAAAGGAGAAAAGCTCAATCGTTGAGCATGTGCTCAGATTGTCTGAGTGCGACAGTCGCTTGAATCAAGTGGGAGTTAATCTTCCAGATGAGATAGTGATGGTTCTCCAAAGTCACTGCCACCAAGCTGCCAGAGCTTCATGATGAACTATAACATATCAAGGATAGATATGATGATCCTTGAGCGATTCACAATGTATGACACTGTGAAAGTAGAAATCAAGTAGGAGCATCAATTGTTGATGGTTAGTAAAACCACTAGTTCCAAGAAGGGCAAGGGCTAGAAGGGATACTTCATGAAACGACAAACCAGTAGCTACTCTAATGAAGAAACCCAAGGTTAAACCCAAACCCGAGAATAAGTGCTTCTGTTATGAGGGGAACGGTCACTGAGGCGGAGCTACCCTAGATACTTGGTAGATGAGAAGGCTAGCGAAGTCGACAGAAGTATATTTGATATACATGATATTGATGTGTACTTTACTAGTACTCCTAGTAGCACGAGGGTATTAGACACCATTCAGTTGCTAAGTGTTAGTAACTCAAAATAAAAGCTACAGAATAAACGGAGACTAGCTAAAGGCGAGGTGACGGTATGTGTTGGAAGTGTTTCCAAGGTTGATGTGATCAAACATCGCACACTCCCTCTACCATCGGGATTAGTGTTAAACCGAAATAATTGTTATTTTTTGTTTGCGTTGAGCATGAACATGATTGGATCGTGTTTATTGCAATACAGTTATTCTTATAAAGAGAATAATGGTTATTCTATTTGCTTGAATAATTACCTTCAATGGTTTATTGAATCTCGATCATAGTGCTACACATGTTCATAATATTGATGCCAAAAGATACAAAGTAGTAATGATAGTACCACTTACTTGTGGCACTACCACTTGAGTCATGTTGGTCTAAAATGCATGAAGAAGCTCCATGCTGATGGATCTTTGTACTCACTCATTTTTGAAACATTTGAGACATGCAAACCATACCTATAGGTATAAATGCATGAATAAACTCCATGCAAATGGATCGTTTGGACTCACCTGATTTTGAATCACTTGAGACATGCAAATCATACCACATGGAACAAGAAGGTAACTTGTTGGAAGTAATACATTTTTTGTGTGGAGTCCACTGAGTGCCGAGGCACGTAGTGGATATCGTTATGTTCTTACTTCACTGACAATTTGAGTATATACAGGAGTATTTACTTGATGAATCACAAGTCTGAAATATTGAAAAGTTCAAAGCTATTTCAGAGTGAAGATCGTCGTGACAAGAGGATAAACTGTCTACGATATGATCATAGAGATGAATATCTGAGTTGCGTGTTTTGGTACCAAGTGAAGACAATGTGGGAATTGTTTTGCAATTCATGCCACCTAGAACATCATAGTGTGATGGCGTGTCCGAACATCATAGTCGCACCTTATTTGATATAGTGCATACTATGATGTCTCTTATCGAATTACCACTATCGTTTATGGGTTATGCATTAAAGACAACCGCATTCACTTTAAATAGGGCACCACGTATTTCCATTGAGATGACACAGTATGAACTATGGTTTGGAGAAACCCGAGTTTTCGTTTCTTGAAAGTTTGGGGCTGTGACGCTTATGTGAAAAAGTTTCAGTCTGATAAGCTCAAACCCAAAGCGGATAAATGCGTCTTCATAGGATATCCAAAACGGTTGGGTACATCTCCTATCTAAGATCCGGAAGCAAAGTGTTTGTTGCTAGAAACGTGTCGTTTCTCGAGGAAAGGTTTCTCTCGAAAGAATTGAGTCGGAGGCTGGTGGAACTTGATAAGGTTATTGCACCGTCACTTCGACCAGTGTGTAGCAGGGCGCAAGAGGTTGTTCGTGTGGCGCCTACGCCAATTGAAGTGGAAACTGATGATAGTGATCATTAATCTTCGTATCAAGTTACTACAAACCTCGTAGGTCGACAAGGTCACGTACTGCTACAGAGTAGTATGGTAACCCTGTCTTGGAGGTCATGTGGTTAAACAACGATGAACCTGCGAGCTATGGAGAAGCGATGGTGGTCCCGGATTCTGACAAATGGTTGGAGGCCATGAAATCTGAGAGAGGATCCATGTATGAAAACAAAGTGTAGACTTTGGAAGAACTACTTGATGGTCGTAAGACTGTTAATTACAGATGGATCTTTAAAAAGAAGTCAGACGATGATGGTGAAAAGTCAACATTAAGAAAAGCTCGACTTGTCGCAAAGATGTGTCCGACAAGTTCAAAGAGTTGACTATGTTGAGACTTTCTCACTCGTAGCGATGCTAAACGTTTGTTAGAATTATGTTAGCACTTGCTGCATTATTTATGAAATATTGCACATAGGATGTCAAAACATTGTTTCCTCGACAGTTTCCTTGAGGAAAGGTTCTATGTGATACAACCAAAAGGTTTTCTATATCCTTAGGATGCTGACAAGTGTGCAAGCTCCAGCAATTCTTCTTTGGACTGGTGCAAGCATCTCAGTGTTGGAATATACGCTTTGATGATATGATCAAAGCTTTTGGGTTTATACAAGGTTTATGAGAAACTTGTATTTCCAAAGAAGTGAGTGGGAGCACTATAGAATTTCTGATAAGTATATGTAGTTGACATATTGTTGATCGGAAAAAATATAGAATTTCTGGAAAGCATAAAGGGTTGTTTGAAAGGACTTTTTCAAAGGAAGACTTGGATAGAGCTACTTGAACATTGAGCATCAAGATCTATAGAGATAGATCAAAAACCTAAATAGAACTTTCAATGAAATGCATGCCTTGACACGTTTTTGAAGGAGTTCAAAATAGATCAGCAAAGAAGGAGTTCTTGGCTGTGTTGTAAGGTGTGAATTTGATTAAGACTCAAAGCCCGACCATAGCAGAAGAAAGAGAAAGGATGAAGGTCGTCCCCTATGCCTTAGCTGTAGACTCTAAAGTATGCCATGTTGTGTACCGCACCTGATGTGTGCCGTGCCATGAGTCTGTCAAGGGGTACAAAGACTGATCCAGGATTGAATCACCGAACAGCGGTCAAAGTTATCCTTAGTAACTAATGGACTAAGGAATTTTTCTCGATTATGGAGGTGATTAAAGGGTTCGTCGTAAAGGGTTACGTCGATGCAAGCTTTGACACTAATCTGAATAACTCTGAGTAGTAAACCGGATTCGTATAGTAGAGCACTCATTTGGAATGTTTCCAAATAGCCCGTAGTAGTAGCGTCTATAGGATGACATAAAGATTTGTAAAGCACACACGGATCTGAAAGGTTCAGAACCGTTGACTAAAACCTATCTCACAAGCAAGACATGATCGAACCCCAGAACTGTATGGGTGTTAGATTCATTACAATCACATAGTGATGTGAACTAGATTATTGACTCTAGTGCAAGTGGGAGACTGTTGGAAATATGCCCTAGAGGCAATAATAAATTAGTTATTATTATATTTCCTTGTTCATAATAATCGTTTATTATCCATGATAGAACTGTATTGATTGGAAACTCAAATACATGTGTGGATACATAGACAACACACTATCTCTAGTGAGCTTCTAGTTGACTAGTTCGTTGATCAAAGATAGTCAAGGTTTCCTGGCCATAGCCAAGTGTTTTCACTTGATAACGGGATCACATCGTTGGGAGAATGATGTGATGGACAAGTCCCAAACTATAAACGTAGTATATGATTGTGTCAGTTTATTACTACTGTTTTCTGCATGTCAATATATCTATTCCTATGACCATGAGATCATGCAACTCCCGGACACCGGAGGAATACCTTGTGGGTTATCAAACGTCGCGGCGTAACTGGGTGACTATAAAGGTGCTCTACAGGTATTTCCAAGGGTGTGTGTTGGGTTGGCATGGATCAAGACTGGGATTTGTCACTCCGTGTGACGGAGAGGTATCTCGGGGCCCACTCCGGAATACAACATCACAACAAGCCTTGCAAGCGATGTGACTAAGGAGTTAGTTATGGGATCTTGTATTATAGAACGAGTAAAGAGACTTGCCAGTAACGAGATTGAACAAGGTATGGAGATACCAACGAAAAAATCTCGGGCAAGTAACATACCGAAGGATAAAGGGAATATATACGGGATTATATGAATCCTTGACATAGAGGTTCAACCGATAGATATCTTCTAGAATATCTAGGAGCCAATATGGACATTCAGGTCCCGCTGTTCGTTATTGACCGAAGAGTGTCTCAGGTCATGTCTGCATAGTTCTCGAACCCGCAGGGTCTGCACACTTATGGTTGGGTGACGTTTCGGTATAGTTGAGTTATATGTGTTGGTGACCAAAGTTTTGTTCGGAGTCCTGGATGAGATCCCGGACGTTACGAGGAGTTCTGGAACAGTCTCGAATCGAAGATTGATATATAGGAAGTTGGTGTTTGGATTCCAGAAGGTTTTCGGGCATTGCCGATAGTGTACCGGGAGTGACGAATGGGTTCTGGGGGCCCACTAGGTGGCCCCACCACGCCCCAAGGGGTCCATGTGGGTTTATTGGATGCGCCATAAGGTATAATGGACTGACAAAGTCATCCAAGGAAAGCCCATGAGGAAAAAGTGGAAAATCCAAAAGAGGTCGGAAAATAAGGAAGGAGTCCTAATCCAAGTGGGATTGGAGGAGGACTCCTCCCTTCCCCACTTCGGCCGACCCAAGGAGGCCTTCCTTGGCGCGCCAAGGCTGCCTCCCCCTCCTCCTATATATACTGGAGGTTTAGGGCTTTTGAGACACAACTTTGCCACGTGTTGCCCTCTCCTCTAGATCATAGTTCTTCCTCTAGATCGGTTTTCTACGGAGCTCGGGCGGAGCACTGTAGGAATAGATCATCACCATCACCGGCGCGCCGTCACGCTGCCGGAGAACTATCTACTTCCCCGTCTCTCATGCTGGATCAAGAAGGCGGAGATCGTCATCGACCTGTACGTGTGCGGAACGTGGAGTTGTCGTCCGTTCGGCACTTGATCGAGACGGATCACGAGACGGTTCGTGGGATGGTTCGTGGGACGGATCGTGAAGACGTACCACTACATCAACCGCGTTTATTAACGCTTCCGCTTAGTAATCTATATGGGTATGTGGATCCGATCTCCCTCTCGTAGATGATCATCACCATGATAGGTCTTCGTGTGCGTAGGAATTTTTTTGTTTCCATGCAACGTTCCCCAACAACGACGACAACAATAACAACGACAACGACAACGACGACGACGACGACAACAACGACGACAACAACAACAACAACAACAACAACAACAACAACAACGACGACGACGACGACGACGACGACGACGACGAGGACAACAACAACAACGGCAACAACGACAACGACAACAACGACAACCACAATGACAACCACA
>NC_058521.1:294050598-294058098 GCF_904849725.1 Hordeum vulgare subsp. vulgare | reverse complement strand
GTGTTGCATTGCGTCCGAGGTCTTGAAAATATTGTCTTAGTCCGGTCTTGATTATTATATCAACCTCGCATCACTCGTGGTATACACTCAACCAATAACCCGTCTACTCAAACATAGCGAATATAACATTGTCGTCCCGGGGCCAAGTGTCGGGGTTGTTGTGTTCCTACCACATGATACTACATCTTATGCTAAAGTTTCCAAGTACCTAGGCAACATGCAAATTGGGCAAAGAAGGTGATCTACTATGCATTGAAAACATAGGTAAAATAACATGATCAAAGATGACTTGCCTTGATGATAGTTGTCCTGCTCGAGCGTCTCTAAGTAACACGCTTCGCACTCCGGATGATCTACCGATACAAACACAAAGCACACCATAAGCACTTCAATCATGCCACAAGTAAAAAATAACATCACATGCAATGATTGGCAAAAGACTACGCAAAAGAATTTATCGCGCGCCGGTATGGCAGAAACTTGTTTCTGTTGAAAACCCCAGTAAAAATACTTTAAAAATTCTGAAACTCCTACCACAGTAAGATTGTATCACTAGAAAACAGTAGCAAAAATAATCAACTCAATATCATTTTCAAACTCCTGGAATAAGCAAAACAGTGTTTAAACTAAATCTGCTCTACCTTATATTTCAAAATTTCAAACACAGACAAATTATATATTTTTCAAAACTACAGGAAATTTGTTAGCTACTGGAAAAAGAATCAATGTCACTGGACGTAGGGATAAAAAGTTGTGGCCAAAACAAAACAGAAAGTTTCTGTTTTTGAAATCTGGACAGAAAGTTACAAAACTGCTAGTGCTAATGAGAGGCACACGTGGCAAGTTTCTACTGGCTGAAGTGGCTATTTGTTTCGTGACTTCGGGCAAACGGCCTAAGGCTAGCAAAGTCTCCGGTTAATTCATAAGTGACTAAAAGAACCTACTGGTTTTCTGGAATAAACCGAAGGGTTACTAGTTGATCTGATCTTGGCCGTTGCATGGAGATCTAAAGGCTAGAATCTGATGCATGCAAATAGAGAGAGAAGAGAGGAAAACTACCTGCTGCTGCTGTTTGCACCAGCGGAAAGAGAGTTGGCCGGCGGGGAGGAGGGAGTAGCTCCGGCGGTGGAGACGTCGGGCGACGGGGGAGTGGTTCCTTCTCCATGGGGAAGGCGGCGGTAGAGAGGGAGAGCTCGCGGGAGCTCCTCCTCGCGAGGCTGAAGTGCGGCCTTCAGGCTGCTGCTGCTGCTGCCCGTGGCGGCGGCGGCGGCTCGTGGAGACGCCGCGGGGTGAAGTGGCGGCGGTGGCTAGGGTTGGGGGAGGGGTAGCCGAGGGAAGGGGGGTTTATATAGGCCTAGGAGGGAGAGTAGAAAGGAAGGAGAGAGAGCTACTGGGAAAGAGATCGCTGGAGAGAGGAGAGGGAGGAGAGATCGGTCTCTGCTTGAGAAAAATAGGAAAGAGAGAGAGGAGGAGAAGGGAGGTGACGTGGAGGAGAGGAGAGAGAGAAAAGAGAGGATACGTGGGGAGGGGTAGCTCAGGTGGGGCTGTTGCATGCTGGGTACGATGCATGCATGCCTCGGTGCATGTGGGGCTCGGTGCAAGGCTGGGCTGAGCCCCTTTGGCTCGGCCTGGCTGTTTGATTCTTTTTTTTTGAAAAAAGAACAAAGAGCAGCAAAAAGAAAAAAAACAATAAAAACAATATTTACTAGCTAACAAATACTAGAAAAAAAGGTACTAATATATATATGTACACTAGAATACTTAGGAGAAAAACAAAACAGAAATATATACAACTAATATATATATATATATATATAGGAACCCTAGTTCCACCTAATGCAAAACTTTCAAAAAAAGAGTTTTATGCAATAGGTCACACAACTCGATTGAAAAACTCAACAAAAGAAAATACTTCGGAGTTTAGAAAATTTGCAAAACCAAATTGGTGACTTTAACTCACACGGGAGAAGTCATATTATCTCCACTCCAATAAATTGCACGTAGTCACATAACGATTAGAATTTTCAGAAGAACACAAATATGCATAAAATATGAGATGCGTATGAATGATCTATTAACATCCGAATTTAAGAAAATTGGGATGTTACAAACCAACCCACCTTAAGATGAATCTCGCCCTCGAGATTCGGGTTGGCTAGAAAATAGGTGCGGGTGGTCTCGACGAAGATCCTCTTCTCGTTCCCAGGTGGCTTCTTCCTCGGTGTGGTGGCTCCACAACACCTTGCACAACTTGATGATCTTGCTGCGGGTAACTCTGTTGGCAGTCTCGAGAATCCTGACGGGTTTTTCCTCATACGTCAGATCACTGTCAAGCTGTATGGCCTCTAGGGGCACTGTATCTCTCAACGGAACATCGGCCATCTTAGCGTGGCATTTCTTCAACTGGGAAACATGGAAGACGTCATGAACTCCGGACAATCCTTCCGGCAGTTCCAGTTTGTATGCAACTTCGCCTCTACGTTCAAGAATTTTGTAGGGGCCAATGAAACGTGGGGCTAATTTTCCTTTCACACCGAATCTCTTGATTCCTCGAAGTGGAGACACCCGAAGATATGCTCGGTCTCCCACTTCGTACGTTACTTCCTTGCGTTTGCTGTCGGCATAACTCTTTTGCCTGGACTGAGCTATCTTGAGTCGGTCACGAATGAGCTTGACCTTCTCTTCAGAATCTCGGATAAGGTCGGGACCAAAAAGTTGTCGGTCTCCAACTCCATCCCACAGCAACGGTGTTCTGCACCTCCTTCCGTATAGAGCTTCGAAAGGGGCAATCTTCAGACTAGTCTCGTAGATGTTGTTGTATGACAACTCGGCATATGGTAAATTGTCATCCCAACTAGACCCATAGTCTAGTGCGCAAGCTCTCAACATGTCTTCCAGAATCTGATTAACTCTCTCGGTCTGTCCATCTGTCTGCGGGTGAAATGTTGTGCTGAACTCCAATCTTGTTCCCAAGGTTTCGTGCAGTTGGTGCCAAAATTTTGATGTGAACTGAGTCCCTCTATCGGACACAATGCTCTTCGGTACTCCGTGCAGACATACGATCCTCGTCATATATATCTTGGCCAGCTTGGCACTCGTGTAAGTAGTCTTCACCGGAATGAAGTGAGCTACCTTGGTCAAACGATCGACCACAACCCAAATAGAATCATAGCAAGAACGGGTCCTGGGTAATCCGATGATGAAGTTCATACCAAGCTTTTCCCATTTCCATTCGGGTATCAGCAGAGGTTGGACCAAAACTGCTGGTTTCTGATGCTCGGCTTTTACTCGCTGACAAACATCGCATATAGCTACGAACTCGGCAATGTCTTTCTTCAATCCTGTCCACCAGAAACTTTCTTTCAGATCCAGATACATCTTGGTGTTACCGGGGTGTATCAAGTACGGGGAATCATGAGCTTCCTGAAGTATCAACTTCCTGAGTTCGGGATCATTGGTCACATAGATGCGATCCTCAAACCATAAAGTTCCGTGTTCATCCTCACGAAAACCTTTAGCTTTCCCGTCTTCCATTTTCTGCTTAATCTCAGCTATCTCCTTGTCAGCTTTTCTGTGCTTCACGGATCTTTTCCGTCAAAGTAGACTGAATTTCCACTGTGGCAACAAATCCTCTTGGAATTATTTCCAATTTGAGCTCTCGGAGATCATCGACTAACTCGTGGGGTAATCCTCCCGCTGTGAGCGTGTTCACATAACTCTTGCGGCTCAACGCATCGGCTACAACATTTGCCTTGCCTGGGTGATAATGTAATCTCATGTCATAGTCTTTGATCAACTCTAGCCATCGCCTCTGTCTGAGGTTCAACTCCTTCTGCGTGAAGATATATTTCAGGCTCTTGTGATCAGTGTAAACATCACAACTATTTCCGATCAGGAAATGTCTCCAGGTCTTGAGAGCATGCACTACGGCTGCTAGTTCCAAGTCATGTGTGGCATAATTCAACTCATGAGGTCTGAGCTATCTGGATGCATAGGCTACAACTTTTCCTTCTTGCATGAGCACTCCTCCAAGTCCTTGACGAGAAGCGTCACAATAAACCTGGAAATCCTTCCGAATGTTCGGCAATATCAGCACTGGGGCTGTAACAAGACGTTTCTTCAGCTCTTGAAAACTGGTTTCACATTCCTCAGTCCAAATATACTTGGATTCCTTATTCAACAACTCTGTCATGGGCTTGGCAATCTTTGAGAAATTCTCAATGAACCTCCGGTAATATCCGGCAAGTCCGAGGAAACTACGGATCTCCTTGACTGAAGTGGGTGCTACCCATTCGATGACTGCTGCGACCTTAGCAGGGTCCACTGCTATTCCTGCTCCTGAGATGACGTGTCCGAGAAATCCGACTTCCTTCAACCAAAACTCACATTTGCTGAACTTTGCATATAGCTTATGCTCTCGATGTTTCTCCAGAATTAGAGGCAGATGTTCCTTATGTTCCTCTTCGTTCTTGGAGAATATCAGTATGTCATCGATGAACACCACGACAAACTTGTCCAAGTATTCCATAAATACCTTGTTCATCAGATTCATAAAATATGCCGGAGCATTAGTCAGTCCAAATGACATGACCGTGTACTCATACAAGCCGTACCGAGTGGTAAAGGCTGTCTTGGGTATATCCTGTTCACGAATCTTCAACTGATGATACCCGGATCGAAGATCGATCTTTGAGAATACACGAGCTCCAACTAACTGATCAAACAGATCATTGATCATCGGCAAGGGGTACTTGTTCTTGATGGTCACATCGTTCAATGCACGATAATCGACAACCATTCTCAAGGACTTGTCCTTCTTTTCAACCAAGAGCACTGGGGCTCCCCAAGGTGAAGAACTTGGGCGAATATACCCTTTGTCCAATAACTCCTTAATTTTCTTCTTGATTTCTATCAAGTCATTTGTGGGCATCCGATAGGGTCTCTTAGATATCGGGGCTGTTCCGGGTAATAGCTCAATCAAGAACTCAACCTCTCTATCGGGTGGCATGCCCGGCAATTCCTCCGGAAATACATTTGGGTACTCCTGTACAATCGGTACTTCCTCCTGGACTACTCCCGTGAGAGAGTTTACTCGCTTACTCCGTGTCGGGCGTTGTGACACGTACTTAACCCGCTTCTGCTCGGGGGTGGTGAGCAAAATAGACTTAAGGGCACAATCGATATTCCCTTCATACTTGGCCATCCAATCCATGCCTAAGATTACATCCAATCCCTGGGACTCTAATACGATGAGGTCGGTGGGAAAATTATGGTTCCCGATGTTGAGACTCAAAGCATGGCATCCTATCCCGGCTGTCATCATGCCTCCTGGGGAACTGACCTTAATAGGTTGGCTGAGGGTTCTAGTTGGCAAACTATACTTTTCCACAACTACCCTTGATATGAATGAATGCGTTGCACCAGAATCAAAAAGTACCAATACTGGATGTGAATTTAACAAAAACTTACCAACCACAGTATCGGGGTGATCATAGACCTCTTCCACATCAATGTGGTTCACCTGAGCTCGAGGAAAAGGATTGGGCTTCTTTGCTGCAGAGTTGCCGTTGCCGTTGCCGTTTCCCTGCTTGTTCTGGGGACAATCAGTGGCATAGTGTCCCTTCTTCTGACACTTGAAGCAAGTGATGTGAGTCAGATCCTTCTGAGCTGGAGCTGACTGCTGCTGGGTGCAAGTACCGCCATTCTTGAAGTTAATGTTGTTGCGGTGATTCCCATTTCCTCCATGGTTGTGGCCTCCATGGTTGTGCACTGGGTGGTTATGCTAAACGTGTCCTCCAAACTTACCAGATCCAGTCTCGGTATTCCCTGGATAAGGGGTGTAGCGAGGCTTCTGCTGAGTGCCGGAGTTGAACTTTCCAACCCCATACTTTCACTTGCAGTTCTCCATCTGCTGGTGTTTCCCCTCCAAGATGAGGGCCTCATCAACCGACTCCTAGTAGTTGTTGAAGGTGGCTACCGTCAACTGAATGCTCAGCTCATCATTCAGTCCTTCCAAGAATTTTTCCTGCTTGGCCGCATCATCGGCCACATCTCCAGGTGCATAACGGGCGAGCATGCTGAAATCATCAACGTACTGGGCCACAGTGCGATTCCCCTGGCGTAAGTTGCGAAACTCACGCTTCTTCAGACTCATTGCACCAGCTGAGACATGTGCAGTGCGGAAGGCTTGCTTGAATTGCTCCCAAGTGACTCCAGCAATGGGATAACTGGTGGTGTAGTTCTCCCACCAAGCAGCTGCAGGGCCTTCAAGTTGATGCGTGGAAAAACGCACCTTCTCAGCTTCAGTACAACCAGCAGTGATGAGTTCACGCTCCATCTTGCGGAGCCAATCATCTGCCACAATGGGCTCAATGCTGCTGGAGAAAGTTGGACGGTTCAACCTCAAGAAACGGGTGAAATTGTCAGGCTAGGGTGGGGGACGGTTGTTGTTGTTCTGGTTCTGGATGATCAGCTGCATCAAGGCATTTTGTTGCTGGATCAACTGAGTGAGTTCCGGTGGAAAGTTCGACTCAGGGGCGCGTCTTGGAGGCATCTGATGTTTGTAGAGGGGTGAGATTAGCATAGAACAATGGTCTAGAGGGAATTACACTACCCATATGAATGCAACACACAAGTATCACACCACACATTTCATTCAATATCATCACAAAGGTTCGCACGAGGATACAAAATTCGATAATCCTAAACATCGGCCTAAAACGTAAAACGATAAAGTAAATTTGGTGGTCTAGTCTTAGTGTCCTCCTCAGAATAGCATGGTGTCGGGTCCTTCGGTGGAGCTTTCTTCATAGTCCTCGTCGTTGCTGATCACGGGGGCTACGTCTCCTTCGGGATGAAGGTTCTCTCCCATGTCCAGTTCCTCCTCCAGGTATGCAACTCGAGTCTTTAGCTTCTCGATCCGCTCCAGAAAGTCCTTCACTTCCAGCTCATGCTCATAGTGGGCTTCCCGGGCTGCATCTTCAAGCTCAAGCTCGCGGAGTGACAGTTGCTTGATCTTCCTGGCGTCCTTGATCGCGTGATACTCTAGAGTTCCGCTGTGCTTCTCCAAGGTCTGGGCATAAGACAAGAGAGCATCATTGGTCTTGCTTGAGATGATGTCTCCGTCTTCATTTCTCCGGGATACAGCGAATAGGTCAGGAGAAATAGGGCAGCCTTTGTATTCATCCTTGATACGTCCGAGTGCACAATGGATCGCCATGTCCCTTCCGAGAATCTAGTTGGGTGCGATGAATTTGAAATCCATCGGCTCAGTGCGCGGCTGGAATGTCCTTCCGGGAATATGCACCTCGATCCTGTAGCGTGAATCCTCCGGGTAAGACGAAGTTGGCTTCCCTCTGATAGTCGGCAGAGCAATCCTCAAGTCCTTGGTGATCTGCACCAGCTCTTTTCCGAACGGCATAGTGGTGTCGGGCTGGCAAAACTCTGTGAACTTAACAGGGATGAAGGTGGCCATCTAAACATTGGAAAATCGGAGAGAAG
>NC_058521.1:294015598-294023098 GCF_904849725.1 Hordeum vulgare subsp. vulgare | reverse complement strand
AAACTCTCTGGCTAAAATATAAGTAAATAATAACCGTTTCGGTTCTTGACTAAAAACCGAACAGTTACCTCGATCTACTCTACCACGTTGATCTTCAATCGGACGGCTAAGGGAGGTGGGGTGGTTGCTCACAGGGGCTGTCGGTGTGCTCCTCTTCTCCGGCGAGGCCGAGAGGAGGTGCTGGTCGGGGCGGGCTCTCTGGCGATCTCCGAAGGTCCTAAAAGATGGCGGCGGTGCTCCGGCATCCGAGGGAGGCGACGACGAGGCGAGAGGGAGCCGTGGGCGAGCAGGGGGAGCTCGGGGAGGATCGGTGGTGGCTGGGAACTCCGGCGAGGCGCGGGGTGGCGATGCAGTGGAGGGGCTCGGGTGTAGAGGAAGAAATGGGGCGTGGCGGCGGCGGCGAGCTCGTTGGTGGGGTCGGACGGAGCGAGGAGGCGAGGGTGGCGAGGCAGGGCGAGGAGGGGCTTCTCTGGAGCTTTTGCTCCGGCGAGCAGGGGGCAGGGGCAGGGGTGGCGAGGGGCTCGGGCTGGGGCAGGGGAACGGGTGCGGTGGCGAGGGGGGAGCTTTATAGGGGAGAGGGGGTGCTTGGGAGGGCAAGTGTAGGGAGATCCGGCGAGGGGATCGGGCTCCGGCGATCTCTACTGAGAGAAGGAAGGAGAGGGGCTCGGGGTTGGGGGTGACCGGTCGGGTGGGGGCTTCGGGCGGTGGGGTCGGGCGGTTAGCGAGAGAGAGGGAGGTGGCAGCGGGTCCGTCGTCCGGCCTATAAAAGAAAACCCCGGGCCAGGCGGGATCCGGCCCAGCAGGGCTATAATGCGCCCGAGCGCTTTCCTATTTTAAAGAAATATATCTTTCCGATTTTGATATATTTCCAAAACAGAAAGTAAATAAATATAAAAAGGAAACAAATAATTACCAAATATAGGGGTATTATATACCAAAATTTTCAGAAAAATATTTCCTATTTATTTATCATTTTTCCAAGACCAAAATAAATACTTTTTAAAAATGTTTTTTCAGAAAAACCCATAAAGGTTTTATTTTCTGTTGTAATTATTTTCTCAATAAAGACCTGGTTTTCTTGGCTCAAAATATTTCCAAAATGCCCCTGATTTTGGGATGGTCATTGTCCTCCGATCTTTCTTGCTTCCAAGAATTTATTTTTCAGGGTATTTCTCGGGGAAGAAAAAATAGAGAAGCAAGGGCAAATACTTGAAAGAATTCAAATGCAAAACTCCGTTCAAATTCTTTATAGTTGAAGAAGTCATGTCATCTTCTCTCATTGTTTTTTTAATTGGATGAATTTGAATTTACCGGAGAAGGGAAAAGTCATTTTATTCCCTCTCATTCAAAAGTTTTGAAAAGTTTCAAATTTCACTCAAGCTTCAATCACTCAATCAAACAAAAAATAATTCTAATAATTATTTTAACTTTCCAAAAAAATTGGGATGTTACAAAATACCACACTTCAAATGAATCTCGTCCTCGAGATTTGAAGAGGCTAGAAAGAAAGGTTAGGGTTTGGGGGTCTTCGAACAAATGCAACCTCCGACAAAGTGGGATGCTACCACACTTAAAATGAGAGTTACCGGCCCCTCAAAATTTTAATAATCCTCTCTGGTCTTGGCATCTGACTCCTCACATTCTTCATACTAACTCCTTTGGTGATGATCTTCCATTATACTCATAATGTTTTCCATCAAAATTGAGTGCTCTTCCGTTGATATAATCGTCTTCCTGCACTAGGTCTTCTTAACTGATAGTCTCGTGGTCAAATCTAAATAACATATCGATGGTTCTCATGGTGGTCTACCATTTGTGGTTATCCTGCAGAGAGAGGGGTCTTGGTTTCATTCTCACCGTAAAATTTCTTACGCGTGACAACAAATGCTATGTACATGGGGCTTTTCATCATACCATTCCAATGCTTAAACAAAAGCTTCAAAGAACACCGTCTCTCTCTATGGGTAAGTCTCTCAGATTTACCATTCCGAATAGCAAGCGAATGATAATAGTAAGTCGTCATGGTGTCCAAGCCATGTCGCACTGAAATTATTACCTTGTATAAGGCTTAGTGAATCTCGTATTCTAACACTTGGTATCCTCACAAGCATTGCAGAATTTCTCTTGTCCACGAACGAAGTTCGGATAAATCCAATGTTTCTGCAAGCTAAACAAACATCTATCGTTTCTTCACAACTCTCAGGTTTTCGTATGCTCCTAAGAAAAGTTTGCTGAAACAAGTTTCCTTCTCCAAAAAGATAGTACTTGATCCTTATCAGTTGCGGGGTCTGTGGGTTGCAGGCATACTTGGAATTACTACGCCTTTAAATTCCATAGTGTTTCAATCCATCATATTCTTGGGGTAACCATCATATAATAATAATCCTCGGACTTATTTTTGGTACACACTCCACTCTGTGGGATACTTTCCATTGGTGTGTTTACCATGAAAAGGTATTGGTTCATCCATATATCATATTCATTTCATAATCAGTCCTTTATAACATCCTTACTTTCTTCAAAATTCTAACTCAAAAGTAATTTATTACAAATGCTGCCATCCACATTGTTTGGTATGGTCAAGCATTTCTGCCAACTTTATTAATTTGTCTCTCTTGGAGGTACTTTAGTTCCACTGGAACTTTCCAATGTGCTGCTTGAAATCATCCATCTTTTGCTTCATCACGGTGGTCATGAGCTTCATCTCCATCATCTCTACATGCACTTCACTCAGGTATTCCTGGGTATGACGGAGTATTGCTTCAAGTATTTCTCCAATCTGTGTATGGCTTCCATGGCAGCTTCACGAACAGCATCAAAGAAGGTTGCTCGTGGTACACGTGAAATGAAGAAGTATTGCCCCATAGTCTTTGGACAAACTCCTTTCACATGGTGGAGGTGTACTTCCACGTACCAAAGTTCTACTCCACTTTCCATGAATGGGTAGCCTTTGTAGACTGCATCTCCTTCAAGACGAATGTGCTTCATCATGTCCTTCAGGATTTTTGGGTAATCATGGTCACTGGTCAGGGTCATGATCGTTTCTGGGCCCTTGAGGAATGACTCGTAGGGAGTTGTCATCTGCAGGTGTTAGTAAATAAGTACTCAGAGGAATGTATGTGTCTCCTTGGTAATTACGGTACATTCCTACTCAGTGGATCCTGTGGGTTTACCGATTACTACCACACTTAAAATGAATTATACTAATGCCTGCATGGACCATATTTTCTCATATCCTCATAATTGTTCAGAGATCTTTGTTCGAAGAGAAACAACGCATATAGTTTCAACATAGGCAATCATGAGACAATAAATTCCATTTATTCATGCTGTCATTATAATCTCAGGGACTTCTGTTACAAAAAAAAATTCACTCCATGATCTCATGAAAAACAAGAGTTCTTCAGATTTCACTAATTGCCGCGGTCAAAACTTAACTACTCCTTTTTAGCTTTCTTCCTTTGTGGACAATCGCTAGCAAAATGTCCTGCTTCCTTGCAACGAAAGCAAATGAGTTCTGACAAGTGTCGAGGCATCTTAGTGTTTGCTTTTGCTCCTTGGGTTTCTGGCTTCTTTCCAGAGCACATGTATTTGTGGTGGCCAAATTCCATACACTTGTAACATCTGACATGACTCAGGTCTATGTCTGCAGAGATTTGGGTCTTCCGAGGGTACTTTTTCTTCTTTCCGGACTCCTTTATTTTGGCCAGTTCTTCTATTTCAAGTGGATCAAACTCCACTTTTTCCGTCGGGAAGTTTCCCAGATACTCTTGGCTTCCCTTCGTGCAATCCTGTGAATAATGTCCTTCTTCTCCACATGAGTAGCATGCATTGGAGAAAAATCTAGTCAGACCTTGTCCATCAGGATCTTCAATATTTTCGTTCATCACCGGTTCTTTTAGAATCTTCTTCTTGAGGGTTTCCTTCACAGCATCTTTATGCTGCTTGACAACTTGTTGCACCTTGGGGTAAATGTGACATTGAGCTGGGTAGTGGGTGGTTCCTTCACAAAGGAAACAAGTCACCTGACTACTTGGGCACTCCTCAGCTGGGTGATTTTCTTCACAATGAGTGCATCCATCCTTGTGTTCTTCCTAGGTGTGTCCTATTTCCCCACAGATCTTGCATGCACAAGTCTTCTCCTTCGGATTATCATAGCACTTCTGAATAAGTCGGGATCTTAACAGAGTGTTCTTGAATTCGTCCCAAGTTTCTGCTCCACTAATTCCTTGTATGGCATGGTGCATTTTCCACCAGATAGCAGCACTTTGGGTAAAGTACTGGAGAGCGTGTTCCACTTCATACTTCCTTGAGATCAAGTTGCTCCCGAAGTGGTTCTCCATGTTCTGAATCCATATATCAGCCTCCAGCTGGGTCATTGGTCCAGAGACTACAAGTCCAGCTTCATACTCCATCTGGTAGGGTTGAGGTTTTGGGGATGAGACGGGTAAGAGAGAGGGAGATACACACAATACAAACAATATTTTTGAGAATAGGTTTTAGTTGTGGCCGTCGGAAAACAGACACCAATGATGGCTCACAAATCATCGTAACCAACGTGGGTATATAATTGGGGTTTGGACTTCTAATAAACATTGGAACGTTTCGGGGTCTTCGAGTTCTTCGGGTCTTGAGAGTCTTCACTTGGTGTAGCTTCAACTGCATGATGAAATCCTCTTTACTTTGAAGTGGGAGTCGGTTGATCCTTCACGTGGTCAAAGGGGAAAGGGCGTTGTCTAACAATTTGAGCTGAGAGAGAACGTTTGATGAAATCACAAGAGATGGGAAGTAAAAGGTGTTCTTGAAAAATAGAAATTTTAAGAGATCCTTTCCTAAGAAATTTCCAGTTTTTAGGGTCACGTCCTACAGTCAACATGTTCTCTGATACCATTTCTGTAGCGACCCGACTCAACACGAGTCAAGCCTCTGTCTTTCAGTGCCATCCCTGGATTAGTATGCTCGCACACACAGTACATCAATGTATATATCAAAGTGCAATCACATGTAAATAGCGTAAAACTGATATATACCTCAAATATCTCAGCGGAAACAGTCAAGGGAGTGGAGTCCCAATAAACACCAACGGCAAGTTGAGTGTAGGCCGTAACCCTGAATCCTATTCTTACTCGTCGAAGAATAATATCCTCAACATAAGACGTTGCAGCCGTGTAGGTCAGCATATTGAATATGTCGGCAAGTCACATATGGGAGGGGGTAAAATATCATCTATACTATATGCATATATGGCAGGTGGTGTTGTAAGTTTTAGCGTAAAGCAAATTTTCTCCTACAACAAGAGGGGCTAAAAGAAAAATATTACTACGCAGTTGGTTGTTAATGAGATGTTTCCGCCAACCAATTCTCGTACCCGAGTTGTCAATAATTCCCACATCAATATTATTATTTGTGCTGAGAATTTCAGATAACTTCAGTTCCTTTGGCTCAAGTTGTCAATGACCATGGACACGGCTAATCGATTAGGTTTGAGTGCTCTGCAGAGTTTTGCACACGTTCCCCACAAGATTTGATCGCCTCCGTGTATGTCCTCGCACTTCAGGGTGTTTGACGACCGGATGATCAAAACATGGTCTTTCAACGGGTCCCTCTGAATCCCTGTCGGTGCCCATCCAATCCTACCGTTCTTCTACATCTGCTAGCACCGCCTGTCCAGAGTAACTGCGTTGTCCAACCAAGCCAGAGCCCATAATGACTTGTGGCTGTGCAGGTAAGCCTTGGGTCTTGAAAATATCCATCCGTCTCTTTAAGCCTGGGTGAAGCTTTCCGCAAGATGTCATGGCCGTCTCCAGCATCCCGGGTCATCCACTGGTTTCTCTAGGGAGCCGATCAACCGTCCTTCACCCAGAGTTGCATTGCATCACGATGTCTTGAAAAGTCTTGACTTAACCGGTCTTGGTTATTAAATTATTATCGCATCACTCGTGATAAACTCTCAACCAGAATCCCGTCTACTCAAGCATAGCAGTATGAAATTTGTCGTCCCGGGCCAAGTAACGGGGTTGTTGGGTGCCTACCACATGATACTACATTATGTAACCATAATTTCCAAGTACCTACTCGGCATGCAATTGGGCATAGGATGGTAGAACTACGATGCATAAAACATAGGTGATACATGATCAAATGACTTGCCTGGTGATGTTGACGAGGAAGAATTATCGTTTCTCGACAAATAACTTGATAGACTACTCGTCACTCTCCGATGAAATCTATATAACAAACATATCATTCACATAAGCACTCATACTAGCAATCATTCTAGCAATCAAAACAAAAGAGAGAGCGAATAAGAATCCGAAGGAAACTTCAAATAAGACTAGGGAGTCTTCTACTACGTCAAACACTAAATAGTTTTTGTCTAATAGAAAATAATATACTTAAATAACAGGGAACTAAGATATAAATTTAACTAAGATAAAATAAAGTATTTTTCACAAAACTATTTGAAAGTGTTTCCAAACGGGATTTGAAACTGTGGAGAAACCAATTGCATGTTATTAGAGAACTAGAATTGATTTCATGATAACATATAAAAATAAAATCAAAACTTGTTATAAACCTACTGTTAACTAACAGAAACAAAACATAATCTTTTTGAAATATAAAAGAAAATAATTTAAAAACAACTAAAGAAAGGAAATTAGTCACTATCCTAAAAGAGGTGAAACAGAAATTGTTTCACAAGAAACAATGAGCTAAAATACTCAAACAATTCTGAAATTTTACCATTGATAAATAAGATCACTAGTGATCGGTAGCAAAAAGAATTAATTAAATATCTATTTTTAAACTCTCAGAATAAGCAAAACAAGGTTTAAACTAAATCTGGTCTAATTCAAATTGGAAAATTTCAACCTAGACAAATAATATGTTTTTGAAAACTACAGAAAGATTGTGATCTACTCGAACAAGTTTCAACTCCATTGGAGTTGTGGATCAAAAGTTATGAGCAAAAGAAAATTGAATCTGCCTCTGTTTTTGAATTAAAACTAAAAACAGAAAAATCTAGTTTGTGAACACGGGGTCCACGTGGCGCTCTCTGATTGGTCCCAGGGTGTTTGCTGCGAGGAATTCTAACAAACGACCGAAAACTAACTAAAACTCTCTCGCTAAAATATAAGTAAATAAAAACCGTTTCGGTTCTTGACTAAAAACCGAACAGTTATCTCGATCTAATCTACCACGTTAATCTTCAATCGGACGGCTAAGGGAGGTGGGGTGGTTGCTCACAGGGGCTGCCGGTGTGCTCCTCCTCTCCGGCGAGGCCGAGAGGAGGTGCTGGTCAGGACGGGCTCTCCGACGATCTCCGGCGACGTCCGAAGGTCCCAGAAGATGGCGGCGGTGCTCCGGCGTCCGAGGGAGGCGACGGCGGGGCGAGAGGGAGCCGTGGGCGAGCAGGGGGAGCTCGGGGAGGCTTGGTGGTGGCTGGGAACTCCGGGGAGGCGCGGGGTGGCGATGCAGTGGAGGGGCTCGGGTGTAGGG
>NC_058521.1:293828098-294003098 GCF_904849725.1 Hordeum vulgare subsp. vulgare | reverse complement strand
TTTTGGGGGGGGGAGTGAGAAAAATGTGAAAGCAAAATTATAGAGCATGGGGAAAAGTGAGCAAAAACTAAGGAAATGGAGAAAACTGAGTACGACTAAGGAACCAGGGGCATCAGAATAAAAAGCTCTTTCAACAGTTATGAGGTGACAACGAGCCACAGTTCGAAAACAATTGATTCATTGGGAGCGATAAGATATGAAATCTTCTTACACCAACGGGAAACATTGAAAACTTGGATTAATCGCAACACCATAATAGCAACATTCCTTAGACAAAGCTTTAGGTGAAGTCCAAACCAAGATAGATCAATGAAGAAATCATGGGTTGAAATATCTCATGATAATAGAATCGGTGGGTTTATAATTCATTCTTGAAACAACTTATCTTCGAGACTCCTCCACTACAGAATGCTATAAAACCACCTCTGTCGTGGGTATAAGTCTCACAGTAGATGTGTAGGGTACGAAAGGATGGGCAGAGCCTTAGCTACGGCGAGGTTGTATGAGTTCAGGCCCCTCTACGGTGGAGGTAAAAGCCCTATGTCTCAGTGCTCTTGGGAGCTTAATGTCGAGTGAAATATGGAGTACAGTGAAATGCCAACCCCTGCACCAGTGGGGAAGGGCGGCTTATATAGTGTCCGCTGCCCTTCACAACGGTCCGGTGCACAGGGGTGGAGTAGTGGCGAATAAATGCCTACGTTACAGGTAACGTATGCCTTAAATGCTAATAATGGTGTATGAAAACGTATGACCGTTGCCCTCCAGGGAGGTTATGATATACAGAGTGGAATCCAGTCGGCAGTTTGATACGCTCCGAATGCTCATCTCCGACTGGATGATGGGGGAATCATTACCGACTGGATGATGGGAAGTCCTTAATTTAGTCGGAACTGACTAAGGGAATTGTCCCTTAAGAAGGGTAGTCCTTGGGTAGGACCTATAGGGCAGGCCTATGACCCTACCCTCGGACTATGACCTCATCATTAGTCCCCGAATGGATCGGGGTTGGAACGACGAAGTGATGCCTGGAGTACAGATCCGACTGGTATGGATGCGACTTTGGCGTTGTTTGCCTCGATCCATTTTATCGTCTTGACCAGTGATCCGAGTGGATATATCCGTGAAACGAACCGTTAGAGACCGAGTGCTTCCGCGGAATCTTTCGACGTGACCGGTCAACTGACAGCGGCGGATTTTCCGGGATCCTCATATTTAAGGTTGTCGCGCGCTCAGCGGGGATGACGACATCGTCATCGAGTAGTTTCTGCCGCCTCGATTACCGCGCCTTCATCTCCTCCACTAATATCGCAGCAGCCGGTCGGGGGATAAGATTTCGGGGCCACCTGTTAGTGACCCAGTCGGAAGCTTATTTAAACCTCCCGAGCGAGGGTTTCTCGTTGTGCTCTCCTGATTACTCGCACTCGCCCCGCTTCTCCCGTGGCTCCCTATGCACTCCAAGCCTCCTCCTTCCTCTCCTCCCCTGCGGATCTGCAGCCTCCACCATGACGAAGGGGCAGACGAGCAAGCTCGACTCGTAGAAGAAGAAGAAGAAAGCGGCGGCTCCTGCTCAGCGGCGACAGCGAGCATTGCCGGCGGGTTGGATCCAAGGGGGTTTCCTCCCCTCCACGGTGACGACGGACGACCTGCTGGAGCTGGTGGAGCAAGGTATGATCGCCAACAAGTCATGGAGGCTGCCGGCGGAGGGCGAGACGGAGCCGGCGCCCCAGGAGGGGGAGCGCGTCTTGCTGCTCAGTCACGTGTACCGGGGCTTCTCTCTGCCTCCTCATCCCTTCTTCAGAGGTATCATGAACCACTTCGGGGCGCAGCTCCATCATTTTCCTCCCAACGCGATAGCTCATCTTTCTGCATTCGTCGTGCTTTGCGAGTGCTTTATCGGTTTTCCTCCCCATTGGGGGCTCTTTAAGTACATCTTCTCCTCTAGATCCCAAACCGTCAAAAAACTTAGCGAGTCGGACGACAAAACTCATATCCTGCAGCTCTGCGGGGGCTTAGGCTTCCAAAAGAAAAACAAAAGTAGCTACCCCGCTCTTCACTTGTCCGAGTCCGTTAGGAACTGGCAGTCGACTTGGTTCTATTGCCAGGACGTCGCCTGTCCGAATGTTGCAACTGGGCTGCCACCTTTTAGTCTAGACTGACCGACTCCGCCCAGGCAGCTTGCGCTCACGAAGATGGAAAAGATCCAGATCCAACCTCTGGTCGAAGCGCTGATAGATGTCGTCCGCAAGGGAGTCACCGGCACGGATTTGCTGGAGACTTTTCTGGGTCGGTGCATCCAGCCTCTGCAAGCTCGACACCACGCCATGTGACACTACGCGGGGCCTGGGGACTCCACTCGGACTCATCCCGAATGCGTGACCGGGGAAGTTGTGACGGCATGGGCCCGCAGCATCACAGGGGCCTGCGATAACCCCAAAGGAGCCCAACGAGTGAAGCCCTTCCGTGCTGACAATCCTCCTCCGAATGAGGTGAGCACATCTTGTCGAGTTCTTTCAATCCTCTTAGATTTATCGCTTTTTCTTGCATCACCGACTGGCGTCTGATGTTGTCGACTGTATTTTGTGCAGGCGTGGACCAACTGGTATTCTGCCGTCTCGAACGGGAATCCGGCTGAGGAAGAGGAAGGCAGCCATGAGGGCAGCGTGGACAGCGTCGAGTACGTCTCCGACAGTGGGGAGACGGAGGAGGATACCAAAGAAGAGGAGGGGGAAGTTGGGGAGCAGAGCTCGCCACCCCCACCACCAGAGCCTCGAACTAAGCGCCGTCACGAACCTGTGACTCCATCGGCTCCTCCAGCGGCCCCGAGTGCCTCGCCAGCTCCCCCCGTGGCTTCGAGTGCTTCGCCAGCTCCCCCCGTGGTTCCGAGTGCTCGGAGAATGAAGAGGACCAGGGAGGCCGCTGCCGAGCCCACGGACCAACCTTCCAAGGTGGCCAAACCGAGTGGATCCAAGCCTCGGAAAGCTCTGCCTCGGATGAGGATTGTTGTTCCCGTTGCCTCAGCGTAAGTGTCTTGTTCTCCTATCTTCTTTCAGTATTTGATTGAACCCATGCTTATTGGTCGAGTGGATTTTACTCGACAGAGCTGCTACCTCCGCCACCTCTCTGCCTCACCAGGAAGACGATCCCATGGATACGGATAACATTGCCACATCCCAGCAAGGTACGTTATGACGACTCCCAGAGTCTGCATTATTGTTTCGCGAATTCTGTCTTTACTCTTGCCCTTTTTCTGTAATCTCATGTTGTTCAGTTGGGCTTCCTTCATAGGTGATTCATCTGGAGGAGGATGACCAGAAGAGATCAGGGCAAGCTCTGGCGCCTGTCCTTGAGGTTGTTCCATCAGCTGCTGCTCCCGCCATGGACGTGCTGCTGACCGAGATGATGTCGTCGACTGAGACAGTGCCCCTCGCGGCTGAACCGACTGGAGCGGGACTTGGGATGCCCAAGGAGTCTCCTGTCGTGCCGGTTCCGTCGACCATCCAGTACGACACCCGACACCTCCGAGAAGATCAAGTGGGAGCCGCCAAGGAGGCCATGGTGCAGGTGGAGTTGATGGCGGGTGATGCCAAGGGGGCGTACGACTCCATCGCATCTTTGTACAAGAGAAGCTTGGAGCTCCGGGACGATATCCGAGTAAGTGCGCTAGTAAGTATTTACTTTCCTCTTGTAACCCACTGGGTGTTTAAGCGACATACTCGCATACAGTAGGCTTATTTTGAAGTGGGTTCTCTCCGAGTGAACCCAGTGGGTGTAGTCCCCGAGACTTCTGTCGAGTGCTTGCACCGACAGTTGTCTTTATATACATTTTCCGTGACTTGATCGGATCAGAACTGATCTGCCCGAATGGTATCAATGGGGACACTCCGAATGCACCCACTGGAAGTAGTCCCCGAGAGTAATTTTACTCAGGTCGGGTAGTAGTAGCCTCATAGGCTTGTTTTTGTTATATTGCTCAATAGGGTGGACCTGTTCGAGCTTCATGCCAGTGGGGTCACTCTTAGTGAACCCACTGGGTGTAGTCCCCGAGACCGCTGTCGACTCCTTGCGTCGGCAGGGGTCTGAAGAACTTTGAGCTTTTATTGTTTTCCTTGTTGAATGTGTCCAATCTTCTCTTCACGCTGATTTGCAGAAGACTTGCGAAATGGGATCAGCGTACAGTGCTCTGAAGGCTGAAAAGATTCAGCTTGCTGCGAAATTGGAGGCAGCTGTGAATGACTTAGTTGGTGTGAAGGGGGCTCTTGCTGACCGAGAAAAGTCTTTGGAGGAGTCCCGTGAGGCGAACAAGGCATTGGTGGCCGAAATTAAGAAAATGGGCAAGCAAAGGACTGAGCTGATGGGTCAAATGAAGTTGATGAACAGTCGGTGCATATCGCAGGAGAAGTACGTCAGCGACTGGGCAAGGAAGATGATTGCGCTGCTCGGTGGTAAGTTTTTTCCGAGTGATTGTTGACTTTGTATTTCATTCTATGCTTACTTTCTGCTCGTCTTGTCTTCGCATATTTTTGTATGGACGCTGAGGCTGAAGCAGCTGACATTGAGCGGTCGGTTATTCCGAACGTTCCACCTCGGCGACGAAGCCAATCGAGACATGCTCCGAGCGCACATTCGCCTTGGCAGAGTGGGACCTTTCATCGGTCTCCTGAGAGAAGTCTTCAGCCGAATTGACAAGGAGCTGTGGCCCGAAGACGAGTCCCGGCGGGAGATAGAAGGGTTGATGACTCGGCTGGAGGACGTCCCGAACCGAGTGCAGGCGTGGAAGAAGTCTACCGCTCGCTGTGGTGCGGACGTGGCGCTATCGTTGGTCCGAGTGCACTGCAAGGAGGCTCGCAAAGAGAAGCTGAAGGCGTTGCAGGTCACCAACACCAAGAAGCTTCGATTCGAAGATTTCATGGAGACCTTCCTTGAGACCGCCACTCGCATCGCAGATGGGATCGACCTTGACACTTTTGTGGAACCTACCAGTCCCGCTGCCAGTCCTGACGATGCTTGTAAAACTTTACCTCGGTATGCCGAGTGGTATCTGTATCAAACTTTGGCCACTGTTGTTGGCCGTCACATTCGTGGTTCGGTGTGGATAAGCTTGATGTACACCGAGCCGACTATCGTTGAACCAACTTTGAATTCGAATCGAATATTTTGCTCTTCTTTCACCAAAAAAATAATTGACACGATTTTGGCTCGTGGTTTCTGTTTGGCGTTTCTTGGTGAAGCCAATGGCAAACATGCGGAGCATGTAGTTGTCAGTTGTCTTCACATCTACATGAGCCTCATTGAGGGTCTGCTAAGCCTCCGAGTGGATCTCTAGGATACACTCGAAGGAAGATTTTTACTTAGGCGATTCTGGATCGTAGCTAATTCCTCGAGCGCGACTGTAAGGTCGCGCTCGGAGCGAGTTGCGACTCATGTAATTGTCAGTTGTCTTCACATCTACATGAGTCTCAATGAGGGTCTGCTAAGCCTCCGAGTGGATCTCTAGGACATACTCGAAGGGAGCTTTTTACTTAGGCGATTCTTGATCGCAGCTAAGTCCCCAAGTGCGACGTTTAGTGCACACTCGGATAGAGTTTGTATTTAGGCGATTCTGGATCGCAGATAAGTCCCCGAGTGTGACGTTTAGTGCACACTCGGATAGGGTTTGTACTTAGGCGATTCTGGATCGCAGCTAAGTCCCCGAGTGTGACGTTTAGTGCACACTCGGAGAAAGCTTGTACTTAGGCGATTCTGGATCGCAGCTAAGGCCCCGAGTGTGAAGTTTAGTGCACGCTCGGAGAAAGTTTGTACTTAGGCGATTCTGGATCGCAGCTAAGTCCCCGAGTGTGACGCTTAGTGCACACTCGGAGAAAGTTTGTACTTAGGCGATTCTGGATCGCAGCTAAGTCCCCGAGTGTGACGCTTAGTGCACACTCGGAGAAAGTTTGTACTTAGGCGATTCCGGATCACAGCTAAGTCTCCGAGTGTGACGTTTAGTGCGCACTCGAAGAAAGTTTGTACTTAGGCGATTCTGGATCGCAGCTAAGTCCCCGAGTGTGACGCTTAGTGCACACTCGGAGAAAGTTTGTACTTAGGCGATTCTGGATCGTAACTAAGTCCCCGAGTGTGACGTTTAGTGCACACTCAGAGAAAGTTTGTACTTAGGCGATTCTGGATCGCAGCAAAGTCTCCGAGTGTGACGTTTAGTGCACACTCGGAGAAAGTTTGTACTTAGGCAATTCTGGATCGCAGCTCAGTCCCCTAGTGTGACGTTTAGTGCACACTCGGATAAAGTTTGTACTTAGGCGATTCTGGATCGCAGCTAAGTCCCCGAGTGTGACTCTTAGTGCACACTCGGAGAAAGTTTGTACTTAGGCGATTCTGGATCGCAGCTAAGTCTCCGAGTGTGACCTTTAGTGCACACTCGGAGAAAGTTTGTACTTAGGCGATTCTGGATCGCAGCTAAGTCCCCGAGTGTGACTCTTAGTGCACACTCGGAGAAAGTTTGTACTTAGGCGATTCTGGATCGCAGCTAAGTCCCCGAGTGTGACGCTTAGTGCACACTCGGACAAAGTTTGTACTTAGGCGATTCTGGATCATAGCTAAGTCTCCGAGTGTGACGTTTAGTGCACACTCGGAGAAAGTTTGTACTTAGGCGATTCTGGATCGCACCTAAGTCCCCGAGTGTGACGTTTAGTGCACACTTGGAGAAAGTTTGTACTTAGGCGATTCTGGATAGCAGCTAAGTCCCCGAGTGTGACGTTTAGTGCACACTCGGAGAAAGATTGTACTTAGGTGATTCTGGATCGCAGCTAAGTCCTTTTTTTTAGACTGGAGTCTGCCAACGTGGAAGAATTTTGAATTTGCAGAAAATCACTCTGCTTTGTATTTCTTCAATGATACTTGTTCTTTACATTGCCCCAGTCGGCGGTCACGTGTAGAAGCGCTTCAGGAGATCTCCGTTCCATGCTCGTGGCTCGTCCGTTTTCGTGTCGAGGTTGTAGAGTCGATATGCTCCGTTGTTCAGCACCTTGGAGATGATGAAGGGTCCTTCCCAGGCGGGAGCCAACTTGTGAGGTCTCTGTTGATCCACTCGGAGCACCAGGTCGCCTGCTTGGAATGTACGACTCCTGACGTGCCGTGCGTGAAATCGCCGCAGATCTTGTTGATAAATGGTTGAGCGAGTCAATGCCATCTCGCGCTCCTCTTCTAGAAGATCCACTCCGTCTTGCCTGGCTTGCTCTGCTTCGGCTTCGGAGAAGAGTTCGACTCATGGAGAGTTGTGAAGCAAGTCACTCGGAAGGACTGCCTCTGCTCCATAAACGAGGAAGAACGGGGATCGCCCTGTAGATCTAATTGGAGTTGTGCGGAGGCCCCACAACACCGAAGGCAGCTCGGTGACCCATGCGCCGGCAGCATGTCCAACTTCCCACAGGAGTCGAGGCTTCAACCCTTGAAGAATAAGTCCATTCGCCCGCTCTGCTTGCCCGTTTGTTTGGGGATGCGCCACAGATGCAAAATCCACTCGGATACCTTGGCCCATACAGAAACCTTTGAATCTGTCCGGGTCAAAATTTGTGCCATTGTCAGTGAATATGCTATGCGGTACCCCGAATCTGGAGATGATGTCCCTGACAAACTTGATGGGTGTAAGGGCATTGAGCTTCTTGATGGGCTTGGCTTCAATCCACTTGGTGAACTTGTCGACTGCCACCAACAGATGTGTGAATCCCCCTTGGCTTGTGCTGAATGGACCGACTGTATCTAATCCCCACACTGCAAATGGCCAAACAAGAGGGATTGTCTTCAGCGCAGATGTTGTCTTGTGGGACTTGTTCGAGTAGAACTGACAGCCTTCGCATCGGTCGACCATATCCTTCGCCATTTCATTCGCCTGCAACCAGAAGAAACCAGCTCTGAATGCTTTGGCGATGATTGCTCTTGAGGAAGCATGATGACCGCAGGTTCCCGAGTGAATTTCTTCCAGGATTAACTGTCCCTCCTCAGGGGAGATGCATCGTTGAAGGACGCGCGAAACACTTTCTTTGTACAACTGGCCATCAATGACGGTGAACGACTTCGACCTGCGGACGATCTGTCTGGCTTGGACCTCGTCTTCTGGTAATTCTCGCCTTAGGATGTACGCAATGAACGGCAAAGTCCAATCGGGGATGATACCAAGAATCTCCGTGATCAAATCAACCAGAACGGGGACCTCGACTTCAGTCGGATCTGTCGAGCTCTTCTGTTGTGCTCGTTCCTCTGTGAAAGGATCTTCTTTAACTGAGGGAAGGTGTAGGTGCTCGAGGCACACGTCACTCGGGACTGGTCTCCGAGTGGATCCAAGTTTCGCCAATTCATCAGCTGCTTGGTTTTTCAGTCGTGGAACATGGTGGAGTTCCAGACCTTCAAACTTTTTCTCAAGCTGCCTCACTGCGTTGCAGTATGTAGTCATGGTGGGGTTCCTTACGTCCCACTCCTTCATCACTTGATTAACCACCAAATCTGAATCGCCATAGACCATCAGGTGACGGACGCCGACTGTGATGGCCATGCGCAATCCATAAAGGAGAGCTTCATACTCTGCCTCGTTGTTGGAGGAATCAAAATGTATCTGCAACACATACTTGAGTTTGTCAACTTTTGGCGATATGATCACAACGCCAGCGCCGCAGCCATTCAACATCTTGGACCCATCGAAGAACATTGTCCAATGAGCCAAGTAGATGTGGGTCGGTTGCTGTTGTTCTACCCATTCTGCTATGAAGTCAGCCAGAGCTTGAGACTTTATAGCATTCTTGGCCTCGAACTTGATGTCGCAGTATAACATCTCCATTGCCCACTTCGCCACTCGGCCTGATGCGTCCCGATTGTGGAGGATTTCCGACAACGGAGCATCAGAAACGACAGACACAGAGTGGTCTTGGAAATAATGAGCCACCTTCTTCGCAGTCATGTAAATCCCGTAAATAAGCTTTTGATAATGGGGATACCTCTGTTTGGAAGGAGTCAGGACTTCGAAGACATAATACACTGGCCGCTGAACCTTGTATGCTTTGCCTTCTTCTTCGCGTTCGACTATGAGAACAGTGCTGACGACTTGATTTGTAGCCGCGATGTACAGAAGAAGGGGTTCTTTACTGAGCGGAGCAGTAAGAACCGGCTGGGTGGAAAGCAGGGCTTTGAGGTCGTCGAATGCAATTTGGGCTTCGTCTGTCCACTCGAAAGTATCTGATTTCTTCATGAGTCGGTACAGAGGTAATGCCTTCTCGCCGAGTCGACTGATAAACCTGCTCAAAGCCGCTAGGCAACCTGTGAGCCTTTTAACATCGTGTATTCTGACCGGCCGCTCCATTCGGACGATGGTGCCGATCTTTTCGGGGTTGACATCGATCCCTCGTTCGAAAACGAAGAAATGGAGTAACTTTCCGCTGGGAACACCGAATGAACACTTGGCAGGGTTGAGCTTGATATCGTACCTACGAAGGTTGGCAAATGTTTCTGCCAAGTGAGTCAGCAGGTCGGAACCTTTGCGTGACTTGACTACGATATCATCCATATACGCCTCCACATTCCGACCGATCTGGTCAAGGAAGCATTTTTGGATCATGCGCATAAAAGTTGCTCCTGCATTCTTCAAACCGAATGGCATAGTGATGTAGCAGAAGCACCCGAATGGGGTGATGAAGGCTGTTTTTATTCATCAGGGCCATACAGATGGATCTGATGATAGCCCAAGTAGGCATCAAGGAATGACAAACGCTCGCAACCCGCAGTCGAATCGACAATTTGATCAATGCGGGGGAGCGGGAAATGGTCTTTCGGGCAGACCTTATTGAGATGCTTGAAGTCGATGCACATTCGGAGAGACTTGTCGTTCTTGGGCACCATGAAAACATTGGCGAGCCACTCGGAGTGGTGTACCTCGCGAATGAAGTTGGCTGCCAACAGTTTAGCCACCTCCTCTCCGATTGCTTTCCTCTTGTGCGCGGCGGACCGACGCAGGCGTTCTCGGACGGGTCGAGCAACGGGATCCACATGCAGTCGGTGCTCAGCCAACTCCCTGGGTACACCTGGCATGTCAGCGGGCTACCATGCGGAAATGTCCCAGTTCTCACGGAGGAATTGGATGAGCTCGGCTTCCTATTTTGGATCAAGGGTGGTGGAGATGTTCGTCGGGGCAGCGGCGTCGTCTGTCGGGTGGATGCTGACCTTCTTCATGTCTCCCGCCGACTGGAATGCGGACTCTGAAGCTGGCTTCTTCGTACGCATCAAGTCAGCGGGGTCGACTGTCTTCTTGTATTCGTCCAGCTCGAGGATAGCCATTTGCTGATCGGCGATCCTCGACCCCTGTTGCAGACACTCCTCGGCCCGCTGCCGATTGCCTGTGACAGTGATCACACCTTTGGGACCTGGCATCTTCAGCTTCAGGTACACGTAACATGGACGGGCCATGAAACGCGCATACGCCGGACGGCCCAGAATCGCGTGGTATGCACTCTGGAAGTCCACCACCTCGAATGTCAGCTTTTCCATGCGGAAGTTCTTGTCGGAACCGAAAACGACGTCCAACGCGATCTGACCGAGTGACTTGGCCTTTCGTCTAGGGACGACTCCATGGAACTGCATGCTGCTCTCGCTAAGTTTGGACATCGGAATGCCCATCCCCTTGAGAGTGTCGGCGTACATGATGTTCAAGCCGCTGCCGCCGTCCATGGGGACTTTGCGCAGTTGGACTCCTTCCACCACCGGGTCGACGACCAGAGCCTGCCTCCCTGGGGTGGGCACATGTGTTGGATGATCCGACTGGTGAAAGGTGATTGCAGTCTGAGACCATTTGAGGAACGTGCGGTTGGTTGGGGTGGCCATGTTCACCTCCCTGTTCACCAGCTTCAGTCGACTCTTGCTTTCCACGTCAGCAAAAATCATCAGTGTTGCATGGACTTGGGGGAACGGATCCTCCTTGTCCTCATCATCCTATTCATTGTCCTTTTCACTCGGCTACTCTTCGCCAAACCCTTGGATCAGGAGGTGACATTGCCGAGTGGTATGCTTTGGGAATATGGCGTTGCCTTCTTCGTCCATCTTCGTGTGGATTGGACATGGCTGATCTAGGATGTGGTTTCCGAACTGCTTCTTCTTGGGGGTGAACTGAGCCTTCCCCTTGCCCTTGACCTTGGCATTGGTAACGGCTGCAGCCTCTGCCTGCGGAGTGGACGGAGCTTTCTGCTTCTGCTTCCGAGTGCTGTTCCCATCTCCATCGGCGACTGCTTTATGCTTGCCACTATGAATGCGGTCCTCTTCTTCGCCATTTGCCTAGCGTGTCGCTATCTCCATCATCTTGCTCATGGATATGTCGCCTGACCGACCGAACTTCAGGTACAGATCTCTGTACCGCACGCCTGCCTTGAAGGCGCAGACTGCTTGGTGCTCTGTGATGTTCTCCACCGTGTGGTAGAGGGTTGTCCAACGCTGGATGAAATCGCGCAGGGTCTCATTCTGCTTCTGGACACAGTGCTGGAGCTCCACGAGACCAG
Source organism: Hordeum vulgare subsp. vulgare (assembly GCF_904849725.1). Taxonomy (NCBI): domain Eukaryota; kingdom Viridiplantae; phylum Streptophyta; class Magnoliopsida; order Poales; family Poaceae; genus Hordeum; species Hordeum vulgare. Next base: position 293,991,573 of record NC_058521.1, on the reverse strand, counting down.
CAGGGCGTTTGCACGTGCCCTCGAAGGTCCTGATGAAGACCCGGGCCAGATCTGCCCAGCTGTAGATGCTTGAAGGAGCTAACTGGTTCAGCCACGCTCGTGCCGAGCCGTCGAGCATCAGGGGGAGATGTTTCATGGCGACCTGGTCATCTCCACCACCGATCTGGACCGCCACTCGGTAGTCGTCCAGCCATGTTTCTGGCTTGGATTCTCCTGTAAACTTGCTGATCCCCATCGCCAATCGGAAGTTGGGAGGGATGTCAGCCGAACGGATGGCCCGACTGAAACACTCGGGGCCAGAGACAATGGTCCTGCTTCCACTCGGACGGTCTCTATCGTGACCATCACGGTGGGCCCGACTCTTGTCGACTTTCCTCTGGGCGATGTACCCTCTTGCGTCGGGCCTTGGATCATAAGTGTCACCGACCAAACGTCGATCATCATGACGTCGGGGCCCGTAGGGCCCACCCCGCGGAGGGGTGCGAGAACGGCGACGATCTTCGGGATTCATGGAACGGCTGCCTCCTCTGTGTCGCTGATGAGAATCGGGGCTGAAAACTGACCGATGCGTGTTCGCTTGAACAGAACTATTGTGGATCCTGTTGTGTGACTGGGAGACCGCCGAATTCTGCTACTGCACCGTGTGCAACAGGGCATGGATCTGCTCGATCCCTCTGCCAGCCTCTGAATCAGTCGGCTGGAGGGAATCGGCTATCTTGGCGGCGGCAGCCAGGTTGAGGACGGGTGTGCGGAACACCTCCACGTTGCTCTGACGAGTGCGTCGACTGGCAGAACGGCGGGGCTGACGGCGAGCGCCGGATGACTCGCCGACCTCGTGCTCATTCCGACCAGTTTGGCGGGGACTTTCATGGGAATTGGCCATGAGAACTTCGGCTGCTGGCCCGCGGCCCAAGTACTCGGAAGGCAACTCAGTCGGAACTGAGTCCGAGCGCTGGGACGGCGGCGCGACCACAACCGACTCGAGGACCACCACTTGAGAGGACGCATTCTGGCGCGCCTGGGCGTGTCGCACCCAACGCTGGAGCCACGGACGGCGAGACCGCTTGTTGCGGCGCGTGACGGGGGCGAAGATCGACACCGGAGCCGACTGCTGGAGAAGAAGGATGCCGCGGGCGCCGGCACGGAAGTGCGTAGCCCCGCGACTGGGGAGCGCCTCGACGTCGAGAGGCGCATCCATAAGCCATGCCGAATCGTCGACGATGAAGGAGAGTGCGCCGAAGAGGATCTCATGACCCATGCCCAAATCTCCACCGGACGACATGATGAAAAGCTGTAATCGCAAACTCGCCGGAAGTCGCTTAGATGCCTGCCCCACGGTGGGCGCCAACTGTCGTGGGTATAAGCCTGACAGTAGATGTGTAGGGTACGAAAGGATGGGCAGAGCCTTAGCTACGGCGAGGTTGTATGAGTTCAGGCCCCTCTACGGTGGAGGTAAAAGCCCTACGTCTCAGTGCTCTTGGGAGCTTAGTGTCGAGTGAAATATGGAGTACAGTGAAATGCCAACGCCTGCACCAGTGAGGAAGGGCGGCTTATATAGAGTCTGCTGCCCTTCACAACGGTCCGGTGCACAGGGGTGGAGTAGTGGCGAATAAATGCCTACGTTACAGGTAACGTATGCCTTAAATGCTAATAATGGTGTATGAAAACGTACGACCATTGCCCTCCAGGGAGGTTACGATATACAGAGTGGAATCCAGTCGGCAGTTTAATACGCTCCGAATGCTCATTACCGACTGGATGATGGGGGGAATCATTACCGACTGGATGATGGGAAGTCCTTAATTCAGTCGGAACTGACTAAGGGCCTTGTCCCTTAAGAAGGGTAGTCCTTGGGTAGGACCTATATGGCAGGCCTATGACCCTACCCTAGGACTATGACCCCATCAACCTCAATAGAAAAAGGAGGAAGAATTGCACTTTGAAATGCAGAGAAAGGATACTTGAGGTACTACCGCAAGAATCTTGAAGAACACCTTGAGAATTAAGAGATAATGATCCGCCTAATAGAAAACTTCAATAGGCAGCGGAATATTTGAGAGACGAACAAAGAGACAACAATTGAGAAGAATTTGAGAATGAAGGCTGAAAGCTGAGAGCGAAGAGATCTTCTGAAATGATGGCCTTCGGAGGATCGAGAATTGAACACAACATTGAAATGCACCGGATAGATATGGAAAGGATTCTCATGATTGGGAACAATTGAGAAGATAACACGAGGTGATATGACAAACTTCAAAAGAATGGAGAAGATTTGAGAGAAACACTCCTTCGGTCTTCCAAGCTGAAAATGATGAGGAGAACACCACCAATAATTACTGAGACACGCCGAAATAATGAAGAATGAAAGGTTGAGCCAAAGATGATAATTAATTTTGAAGCAATCTTGGAGAAAAACTATGACCGATGAAAATCATACTTACAGCATAATTGAAAAGAATTAGAGATCTTCGGGAAAATATTACAAGAGTTATATAAGATCCTGGGAAAGAACCTGTGGGCCCACTCAAAAGAAACACCGGATGAATGGATTGTAAGAAATATTGATTGCACCAGTACAAATAAAAACTTGATGAGGTTGGGAACCTCGAAATAATTGAAAGAATTGAAAACAAGAAACTTCTGGGATATCTTCAGCACTCCGGATAGAAAAGAAATTGATGAATGACAAGAGAGGCTTGAAGAGAATTTCCAACACAGAAATCATATAGGAAGAAAAGGATATGATGAACATCGAAAGATTGAATTGAATCCACCGAAAAAGAGAACAAGAATGAAAATGATGAACTCATAACTCCTGAGAATCTTCACAAAGAATCACTAGATACGACATGGAAGAGAAGATAGTGGAAGCAACAATGAAATGAAATCCACTTGGATGATAATTGAATCACTGAAGAAAAAGGGGCGGGGGGGCAGGGAAAAGAAAGATAATAAGGCACGGATGAGATGAACTCCGATAAGAAATGAGAGATTGATCTTGCAAATCTTGAAAAGGATATAATTGACTTAAAGAGAAGCACACCGGTTGAGAAGAATTGATATGACGACTCCGGTTGACAAGAATTGAAAAGACAACTTGATTTAGCAAAAGAATTTGCATTCCCATAAAAACATGAGAACAACTCTTGGAAAAGATATGAGTTCACCATTTGACATCGAAGCAACTCGAATTACCATATTCTAACAAAACAAAGGACGAGGCTTACGAAACAAGCCGAAACAAATTCATGATAGAGATCTCGTCCGATATTTTTGTGGATAGGATCGCACGGGCTCGATCGTACAGTAGCCATCATGTACAAGGCAGTGCACAGGACATACGAAGCATCCCCGAGTCATAGCAACCTACAAGGATTCTTTAAAACACAACGAGAACCATTGTAAGATGATCGTGAACAAACGAATCCACTAGATGTCGAACCCCAACCTCACATCATGCATCTGTAGGAAGATTTCCCTATAAGTAACTACTAGAATTCCCACCTAAGAACTCCCGATATTTTCTGGTCATGCAATCGAGTCCATGGATACAAGGAGTAAAATTTCACTCAACTCCTAGCATCTAACCCGTCTAGTGTATCACATCCATCAACACATAACAAGAGATCTCAGAAACTCATCTATCTTAGATCCTCGTAATCACAACGATACTAAGTATGGCGATACATCCGGACCTATCTGCACCAGTACTGGGGAAGCCGGAATCCTCTCGCCACTACTAGTATTGAAGCAATTTTGAACATCCTCTGTCCTAAGATACTAAGAAATCTAAATGATAAAGATGTGATCAAGAATCCCCTAGAGCTCAACTCCTCGGAAGAAATCAAGTCAAGGAGGCACCAAGTCAAAACTCCTTCACATCGACATCATATAGATTCCAAAAATATCCGCGTGATCCTAGAAAAACTTGAGTGAGAAGAGGAGTAGAATTGAAATTATTACGTCAAGATTCCTCACCAGAGCATAGGAGAGGAGAAAAAGAATCCTAATCTCTGATATATAACAAGACTTAAACCAATTTTTCACTAGATTCGACTCGACCAAGTTCGATCAATCAAGGGGGCTCCTAGGTCGTTACTACTCTGATACCAACTTGTAATGCCCAAGATGCGGTCCTATCCCTATTTTGGCGCGAGGGCCTCGACAGGGATAGAAACACATCTCGTCGTTTTGCAAGAATGGATATCGTTACAAGTACATGTACTGAAAAGATGAGTATAAAGAGTTGGCTTACACTCGCCACAATCTACATCAGAGTCACATCAGTACAACACATACAATCATCATGAAGAAGAGCGGATCCGACTACGGATGAAAACAAATGGTAAAATAACGATGTCCTTCCTTGTTATCCCAGGCTGCCGGCCTGGAACCCATCCTAGATCGATGAAGAAGAAGAAGAAGAAGAAACTCCAAATAGCACAATCAGCGCGCTCACGTCAAAGTAACCCTTTACCTGTACCTGCAACTGGTGTTGTATTGATCTGTGAGTCACAAGGACTCAACAATCTCATTTCCAAAGGTATCAAGACTAGCAAAGCTTAATGGGTGAGGTCAAGTTAAATGGTGAAGTTGCACCAAGCGACTAAGCATTTATATGAGGTGGCTAACTTACGAGTACAAGAATAAGAGGGGAATGATCTACGCATTGCGGACGTGAACTACTGATGATCAAATGAATGATCATGAACACCTACTTACGTCAGACATAACCCCACCATGTCCTTGATCGGAGAAGGGGCTCACGAACAAGACAGTCACGGTTACGAACTCAGTTGGCAAGTTTTAAATAAGTTAAATTCAAGTTATCGAGAACCGGATGTTAAACAAAGTTTCCACGTTGCCACATAACCATGGGCATGGCTTTCTTAAATATTTAACCCTGCAGGGGTGCTACAACTAGTCCATCACAAACTACCACACGCTGCGACGGAATGACCTCGATCAGGGAAACCTTGATCTCCTCGGGTTCCTATTGGAAAACCTCAACCTCGACATAACCCAGAGCATCCTCGGAATCCCTCGCACAAGACGCTCGAGAATGGTAAAACAAGTCCAGCAAGGCCGCCCGACGTGCCGACATCCCGATAAGAGACGCGTATCTCGCTCTCAGGGCACAATCCGATGAGCGCAGCGTATAGTGGCCTGATAGAAATCACCCGAGTTGCCCCGGGTTGGCCCCACACACGACTCTGTTTTGGACCAGCACCATCAGCACTGGCCCTCCCTTTATTATGTTGAATTACTCCTTGGGTTCATGACGCCCTATGTTTTTCAGTATTAACAGAATTATTATATTGGGAAAATATAGTACCAATGTTGGGCCTTGCCAGACCAGCTTTATTCTAAAACAAGAATCTAGGGGGTCCCCATAACTACCCCAAGCCTGTTAGGAGCGCTCATTTATGGAGCATAACACCGGTAACCGAAACTAAGGCGACATAGGTGAAACAAAACACCAGGCTAGAAAGGTTGAGTCTTCCACCTTTTACCAAGTATATAGGTGCATTAAGCTAAATAGCAATAATATAGGGTGATATAACAAGGAACCCATGTTATCACATGAAAGCAACTGCACCTGCAACTAGCAACACTATCCAATGGTTAAGCAAGCAGTAACATAGCCAATCAGTGGTTTGCTAGGTTGTGATCAGGTTGAAGGTTTTCATAGCAATGTTGGGTGGCTGATATTTAACATGTGGTAGCCAGCGAGACATAACGGTAGAAACGACATAACTAGCATGGCAATGATAGTAATGGTATCTAGGGAAATTATCATCTTGCCTGAGATCCTGCTTGGAAGAAGAACGACTCTATGAAGCAGACGAACCGACGTAGTCGAACGGGTCCTCACATTCCGACACGTTTGCGGAACTCTATCGAGACGAAGAAAACCGTAAACAAGTATCAACACCGATATTCACCACGGCACATGTACAACATAATGCAACGCATATGATGCATGATTAGTTTCAAATACGCAAGGCATGGCATGGCAATTCACAACAGTCAAACACTACACATTAAGTGAAGCTCAATATGCAACGAGTTGCATATTGACGAAACTCCACATTTAATTAATTAGTTCACTCCTGTTTATTTACACGACAATATTAAATGTTGTTAACCATGGAAAGGGGTGAAGCACATATAATCTACCTATCTAGGCATTTTAAATGAGGTCGGAAACGACATATAGCACCTCCGAAATGACCCCGTGCGTTACATTCTAATTCTGTCTAGATTTGTCTTAATCACCTTTTATGTTTGTTAAATGGAAAAACAAAGTGGTTCACGTGATTATATTCGTCGTTATAGTCCATTTCAAAATATGGCTCGTTTCCAACGGAGCTACGGTTAATTAACTACGACCTAAACCGATTTTAACACGTCGACAAGCAAACCGTTGCAAACATCACAGCTAACAGTTTAAAAATATGCATGAGAGTTGGAAAATATTAATCTACGCAAAATTCTACACATTATACATATACAACTCATTTCGATCCTTTGCACGGTTTAAAAGTTGCACTCGTTCTTAAAACATGCTATTTTCTGAAATCTAGCAAATTCGCGTGAGGGAAAAAATGAACATAGGCCGAATTGCAATAGCTTGCAGTGGCCCATTAGTGGATTCAGCCCAAGTGGTTGTGCACACAAAATAAAAAGAAAAATAACAGTGCCGTAAAGAACCGAGGCTTCCCTGGGATTCGATCCCAGGACCTCTCTCGTGGAGTCGAAGGCACCAACCTGTCGAGCTATGAAGCAGGTGTGATAAGGTACGGGTTTTGTGCTACATGACATATAACGTGTCGCTGCCTGAACCAAACTTAACACATAAAAACAGAGGTGACATGCTTTGTTTCCGCGGCTGGGATCGCAAGTTGCAGGTGCAGCGACACGGGAACCAGCAGGATCCAAGGCCAGGGCAGCGGGGGGGCTCCATCTGATGTGGCTCACGGCAGATCGGGCAGAGATGAGACGGCTAGTGCATGGAGCATCGGCTCTGGCTCCTGTAATAGAGAGCCACGAGAGATGAGGGATGCGAGGGAGAAAAGAGAGAAAGCAAGGGAGGAGGAGAGAACGGCGCGACAGGGGCACTGGCCTGAGTGCTAGAGGCTTGGACGCTGGGAGGCACGGGTCGTGGAAGCGCGGATCTTGGGCTGCCTTCGCAACCGGCCACGTCCATGGCGGGGTCTCGCTCCCTGGAGAATAATACACGAGGAGCGAAGGCGCGCACGGGAGCTTGGCTGCAGCTCTTTGAGGGTGTTCGGGCGCTGATGACCGGACTAGAGACGGCGAGGCGGCGGCAGGGTCGAGCGGCAGCAGCGGGAGCTCACGCTTCCGATCCAGATCGGGATCGGGGGCAGGGGTTGCGGGGCGAGTGGGGTGCACCCTCGGGCATTGGATCTGAGATCCGGTGGTCCAGATTGGATGGGGATGGTTGTGGCTGGTTGGATCTGAAGAACTGCTGATTGGCTTGGTGCTGAACACGAGGAGGAAATGGAGAGGGCGGCGGCGGCGATGGGATGGGACAGCTCTCCTAGAATTCACGGTTGGACCTCTGTTTATAGTCTAGGGTCTATATGAGGTCTAATTACAGTCCTCTGATTTAGATCGGACGGCCAAAAACAATACGTTTGGAAAACCAATTGAAAAACCGATGATGGTTTGGGGTATTACGGGGTTGATCCGGACACAACGGTCATGACCCTGTGTTACGGGTACCGGGAGGTTTTCGGACTGGGTTGCACGTAGGGTCGGTGCAATGTGCATAAGGGCTAGGCGGAGATGGGAGGGAAAACGGGCAAACCGGCATCAGGTTTTTAAAACACCGAAAACATCCGACGTTTGACCGTATATAGTACCGCTATAGGTTCGATGGTTCGGTTATCAAACAAACTCCGATTGCGACGAAATTCGGCACGCGACCCACCTACGTAAAAACTAGACCGCACGCCAAGTTTCAACCCAATCCAAGAATATCTTCTATATGCTTTTCAAAAAAATATTTTAACGATGATGCGGGCGCTAGCGTGTGTGGTTGGTGTCGAAACGGTCAACGATGAAAAACGGAGAGAACCGGCAACTAATATGGATGCAGGTTTTAAAAACTGGCAGCAATGAAGTACCGATGCAATGCAGATGATGCGCATGATGCTACAAACAATTAAATCACAAGACGGCAATGGACTAAAAGGGGAATCTTCTGGAGCGTCGGTCTCGGGCTGTCACACATTGGCTTCTTATCCATGTACATAGTTTAGTATTTGTGTACTCTTTATGTCACAGCAATAAAACTAGCGCCCACAAAATTCGGGGTCTTTTAGTTTCATCCTATATGTTGAGCATGAGTATTTATTGATTAAATAAGCTGCCTAAGAGGATGAGTCGCTGCCAAGGAGGCCATTCAAACATGGACGCTATTAGTATCAAAGAGAACGAGTCGTCCTATTGTGATCGTTCAAACATACATACTAGTAAGCCAAAGAGGACCAAGTGCCATGATGCACGGTTCAATCATAGGGGCCAATGTATGATCATGAACGATAAAAACCGACTTACTTGGGGGCTACTAGTTCCCGGATTGTTTAGCTGTAATAGCACTATCTTCTGCTATTCTATGCCCGTTTTTCCTTTATCATAGTTCACTTGGGGGGCTTCTGACTCATTGAGTCCCGCCTTAATACCCTCTTGGCTAGCTAAAAGTTAACGCATTACAATGGTTATACTAGACTGTATATTTTGCGACTCGCCCATAAGCCCCATGTACTCTTGGCGAGTTAATCCAATCTTGGACCCTGAACTTCCAAAGTTAAAACATTTAGGTGCTTGCGAGAGCCAGCATATGGAAAATAGACAAACCATGGGTTCACCGAACCTGCTTCACTGAAGCTTGACTTGAGCCTGATCCGCCAGTCTAAAAACATAAAGGTTTTTGCAAAAACCTCTTAGGGTATCACTAGAGCCTTGCAAGCCCGTCTACCCGCCGTGACTCACTGAGCCGGCTTATTTTTCACCTTATATGGTATTATACTTTCACGCACAGATCCAACAACTGTATTGACTAGTCCAAACTGGGCGATTCTAAAGGTCTTTCCTTTGAAGGAGGGGAAAACAACATACTTCCTAACCAGCGATAGCTCAAACATGCGACTTATATTATAAGGTAATGTGGGGAAAGTTTGGCATCCCTACTCATGCAAATATATAGCAGTTTAAGTATACTCGAAAGCAAATTACATGGCTCATGAAGGCCAAAAGTTTTTCTATATTAACCAGGTGGAAAGTTTCCTTCGGGTTCAGTCTTTTTCTTCAGGTTGATGCTTCGAGGGTCGCCTGGTCTAAGACGCCTCCGGGTCACCCTGTGCCCAGTTTTCGGGGTCTTGGATCTGGAAGTTGTCCACATCCCAGGTGCAATTTTTCAAAGCATGAAATTCAGCTTCCTCTGTCAAGATGGTTGACGGGTCAGCATAAGAGGCAAAAAGATGCTTACAACGTTGACGAGTCAAATCCATTGGTGCAAAACTAGGAGGCGCCACACGTATATGGTTATCATCATAGGTGAAAGGATCGATATGGTCGACTAGAGGGGGGTGAATAGGCAACGACCACTTTTTAATTAATCTTAGCAAGTTAGGGTAAACAACATACGGGTTCACAAATATAACAACAATGGGTTGAACCGTAATGAAGCTAACAATGAGAACTACTAAGACAAGTAAGAGAAAGACAACAACATAAGCATACACAAAGTAAAGGTTAGAGATAACCACAAGTGGAACCAATGAAGACGAGGATGTGTTACCGAAGTTCCTTCCCTTTGACAGGAAGTACGTCTCCGTTGGAGCGGTGTGGAGGCACAATGCTCCCCAATAAGCCACTAAGGCCACCGTATTCTCCTCATGCCCTCGCACGATGCAAGGTACTGTGATTCCACTATAGGTTCCCTTGAAGGCGGCGACCGAACCTTTACAAACAAGGTTGGGGCAAACTCCACACAAAGCTTGGAGGCTCCCAACAAGACCACGAAGCTTCACCACAATGGAATGTGGCTTTGAGGTGACCTCAACCGTCTAGGATGCTCAAACACCCAAGAGTAACAAGATCCGCAAGGGATTGGTGGGGGAATCAACTTTTCTCTTGGTGGAAGTGTGGATCTAGGCCTTCTCAACCAATCCCTAAAGAATCAACAAATTTGATTGGCTAGGGATAGAGATCGGGCACTTTTGACCTTAGGGAGCAACAATGGAGCTTGGGAGGGTAAGAGATAGGGTTCCACAGCTAGAAGAACCCTTTATATAGTGGGGGGGGGAATCCAACCGTTTTCCCACTCACAGCCCGTGCCTAGCGGTACTACCGCTGGATGCAGCGGTACTACCGCTGGCTGCAGCAGTACTATCGTTGACACTCCAGCGGTACTACCGCTGGCTACAGCGGTACTACCGTTGGGCCCCTGGTAGTGCATAAGCACTACCACCACCAAGAAAGTCTTGGCAAAAAGGTTCGTCCATGTACAACCGCTAGGCAGGCGGTACTAAGCTCCTGGAGCGGTACTACCGCTGACCAGGGGTGGTACTACCGCCACCTAGCGGTACTACCGCGAGCACTCCAGCGGTACTACCGCTAGGCCCAGCGGTACTACCGCTGGGGGACCATTTGCAAAGAAGAAAGAAACACCAAGGCGGGAGCCACTCCAAAGTTGCCGGCAAGGGGGAAAAGAGGTGAAGTGTGCGCGTGCAAGATTGATTCCACCCAAACCTTTCCACTACGGTTCCCCTCTTAATAGTACGGCTTTCATATGACTCAAATAAAGAGAATCGTAGAGAACACTGTGCTTCTGTTCCACGAAAGAGGGGGGCGAGTCGTCTTGTGCCGTTGACGTGTGTTATCCAAAATCTTAACACACACGGTTAGTCCTTTGCGGTACTGTCATCAATCACCAAAATTACTTAGGCATAAACTATGCCCCAACAATCTCCCCCTTTTTGGTGGATTGATGACAATACCGGATTTGCACAGTGAATAATATGAGAACAAAAAGATAGAGATATATGAAAATAAGGAGCATATGACTCACAGCATATGATGGAAATAAATCTCACACAAGTTCATGTCTCACGTCACACAAAGCAAAGATAGCAAAATAGAAGCAAACCAAGTTCGAAGCAAAACACGAAAGATAAGCAAACTAAGCAAAGTTCAACTCTCAAAGCAAATCCAGCTCCTAGACTCTCTCCCCCTTTGGCACAAGACACCAAAAAGGGGCACACCTAACGCCACAGGTGGTCACTCCTCCTCCTCATCATCTCCAGACTCGTCCGTAGCATCCGGATCGTCCTGCTCCTCTGCATTGTCCTCCTCCTCCTCTGCACCAGACCACTGGTAACCTTGAGCCCGCATCCACGCAGACTCTGGAGTGATGTCGTCCTCTGATCCGCTGGAGATGTCAACGTCAAGTGTCCTCAGGACACGCTTGTGCCTCTGACGGTACTCCTTCTGAGCCACGTGCGTCTGATACTGGCCCTTAGCCTACATACAGAAGAGAGTCTTCATCTTATCCTGCAGTTTCATGGCCCAAGATGGCATGGCAGAAGAGCGGGACTGAGAAGCGGTTCCTCTGTCAGCAGCAGTCTCTGTGTCAGTGTCCATGTGCTGAGATGAAGTTGATGGGTTGGCCCATTTGTCCTTGATGCGAAGCTTGACAAGATCGTGCACAAAGTAGTCAGCCTGAATGTATAACTCCTCTTACGGATAGGTGTCTTGCCACTTCTGACGGATATAAGCAAACAAGTAGGGCCCGTAGATGGGAACCTTGCGCATCATGATGCAGTTCCAGAGCTCAGTGAACATCACATCAGAAATATCAAGAGGGGCAGACTCCTTAGTCATAGCCTCCTCACAGAGCAGTAGCATCTCAGCCAGAGAGTCGTGTACCTCGTCGAAGTTGCCAATGCGAGGAAAGAGGGTGTTGCGGAAGATCCGATGCATGATGTCCAGATGCCTGGGGAGCACACCTTTCTTCACATAGAGTTCCTGCAACCTGTCCTTGGCGGAGGCCCTATCAGTGGGAGCTGCAGCATGAGGACGCGACCCAAGTGGAGTGTCAGCTCCCTGAAAATCAACCTTGAGGAATGCCATGAATTCACACCATGAGCCTGTCATCTTTTGAGTCCCAGTCATCCAAACCAGGGAGCGCTCGTCATCAGGCGAGAAGTGAACCGTGACATAGAACTGGGCAACAACATTGGGATCAAAGTCTGTCTTGAAGGAGATGATCTCCTTAATGCCCAGCTTGTCAATCAGAGAGAGAGCGTCACCAAAGTAGTCCAGGTTCCGCTGAAGGTGAGCCAGGTCAATCCACTAAACAGAACAAAACTCTTCTTGAAATGGTTGATGATATCACGATAGATCCTGTAGTGATCCTTTGCCCAAACATGCTCGGCATTCTTGATCACAGCCCTCTCTTGGAGATAGTGGTTTTGGTTGCGGAACCGCAGAAAATCCTTAGGGGGCATGGTGCGAACGTTGACCCCCTTGTCCTTGTGAGCGGTCTTCTTGAAGGCCTGCTTTTTGGGTTGCAGACCTGAAGTGGCGGAGCCCTCTGGAGCCTCTGGATTGCGATAATGCTTTGACTATGTGTCCCGTGGGGGGTTCGAGCCGCGAGCACCACCTGTGACACAAAACACACACCGAAAAAGAGCAACAAAAAGAGTCAAGGCAATGAACAAGAAAAAGCAGAAAAGTAAACACTCATTGCCAAGCAAATGAAAAGAATACACACAGAATCCTCCTGGCGGTAGTACCGCTACCCCTGGCGGTAGTACTGCTGGGGTCAGAGCGGTAGTACCGCTACCCCTGGCGCTAGTACCGCTGGGGTCCTGGCGGTAGTACCGCTGGGGTCCTAGCGGTAGTACCGCTGGGGTTTGATTTTCAGATCTGAATATGAAGAGAACCCGTAGAGATGGCTACATGGATTTTACGAGGGCCATGAGCTGTGTATAATCACTAAAAACTCCACCACAGCCCGAACCACATGAGGATCACAAGTACCATCTAAATAAGGACATGCCTAGTCAAGAGAATGCAAGTTTTAGATCTAATCCAAACATATCCAAGTGCTTGATCTAAAACATGTAAATCCTAGGGCATGGCAATATAAAAGCAAAGATTCATAGGACCTACACTCCCCTCGAATACCTCCTTCATGCCATCCAAGAACAAAGCACAATATCAAAGACATGGATCCAAACCACCAATGCTCCTAACCCTAGAACAAGAACATCAACCAAGAGAAGAAGGAGAGGAGCTTTACCGGGGTCCATGGCACTTGGAGGAGGAAGGAGAAGTGGAGCAAACCCTCCAACTCAACGGAGAGAAGGAGCTCCACGGATAGAGATCCAAATAGGGGGAGTTCGGGGTTGGGGAGGGAGGAGCCGCGAGGAAGAAGAAAGAGGCAGGAAAAACGGGCTCCCCCTCCTTTATATAGCCCAAGGGGTACGGGCCAGCGGTAGTACCGCTGTAGTCCTGGCGGTAGTTCCGCTACCTGGTGGTAGTACCACTGGCTGCAGCGGTAGTACCACTGGGGTCCTGTCGGTAGTACCGCTCCCCCTGAGACAGCCCTAAAAATGTCCTAGTTAGGTCGTGGTAGATTGGGGTCCTCGCGGTAGTACCGCTATCCCTAGCGGTAGTACCGTTGGGGTCCTGGCGGTAGTACCGCTACCCCTGGCGGTAGTACCGTTGGGGTCCTGGCGGTAGTACCGCTGCAAATGTCACAACGGGGCCTAGAAGAGGAGAAGAATGTGGGCAAATGACAAGTAAGTGAAAAAGAAGATAGCACTAGCAAGATATACTAACTTATCATTTTATATCCTTTCTTCTATATGAGAGAAAGGTGGGGGCGGTGGTCGAGGCCACCTATGTTTGAGACAAAGGTATGACATCGCGAAGAATTATCCTTGGGTTCGTGACCAACGCTCGTCTTTGAAGCACAAGTGCCATTTGACAATGGCTAAAGTGAAAGACTAGATAGATTTATGCATAATGGGGGGAGGAAAAGTTCATTGACAGAACAACACTCCCCCTATGTCCATGCCTACATCTAGAACAAGATAGAATGCATAGTAAGGTGCAACGTGCCTAGCTTCTATCCACATTACTTGAATCAATGATATTTAGCTCATGCCTTAACTCCCGGAACCTTGCTTCATCTAGGGGCTTAGTGAAAATATCTGCAAGTTGCTCTTCAGTGTGGATGAAGTGAACCTCAATATCACCTAGCTTGATATGTTCACGAATGAAGTGATGGCGAATATCAATATGCTTGGTTTTGCTATGTTGCACTGGGTTGAGGGAAATCTTGATGGCACTTTGATTGTCACATAGAAGAGGCACTTTATCACAAGTGACACCGTAATCCTTTAAAGTTTGCCTCATCCATACCAATTGTGCACAACAACTTGCAGCTGCCACATACTCAGCTTCGGTGGATGATAGAGAGACGCAATTCTGCTTCTTTGAAGACCAACTTACCAGTGAGCGACCAAGGAATTGGCATCCTCCAGAAGTTGACTTCCTCTCCACACAATCTCCTTCCCAATCTGAGTCAGAATAGCCAACTAGGTTGAAGTTTGCTCCTTTGGGATACCATAGGCCAAAGTTTGGGGTATGAGCCAAATATCGAAAAATTCGCTTAACAGCCATATAATGACTTTCTTTTGGTGCGGAATGAAACCGTGCACATATCCCTACACTCAACAGAATATCCGGTCCAGATGCACAAAGGTAAAGGAGGGATCCAATCATGGAGCGATATACCTTTTGATCCACTGCTTTACCATTGGGATCACTGTCAAGCTTGCATCTTGTTGGCATGGGGAACTTGACTGGTTTGACATCTTCAAGCTCGAACCGTTTGAGCATGTCTTGAGTGTACTTGGCTTGTTTGATGAAGGTCCCTTCTAGGCCTTGTTTAATCTCGAATCCGAGGAAGAACTTCAACTCTCCCATCATGGACATCTCAAATTTCTCAGTCATTAGTACAGCAAATTCTTCATTGAAGGAAATGTTAGGAGAGCCAAAGATAATATCATCAACATATAGTTGGCATATGAACAATTCCCCTTTAACCCTCTTAGTAAAAAGTGTGGGATCTATCTTCCCAATTTCAAACCCACGATCTTGTAACAACTCAGTAAGATACTCATACCACGCACGTGGGGCTTGTTTAAGGCCATAGAGTGCCTTATTAAGTTTGTACACATGATTGGGGAGCTTGGGATGTTCGAATCCCGGGGGTTGTTTAACATAGACCAACTCATTTAAAGGACCATTAAGAAAGGCACTTTTCACATCCATTTGTTGTAATTTGAAGTTATGATGAGAAGCAAATGCAAGCAACATGCGAATAGATTCTAGACGAGCAACAGCGGCAAAGGTTTCACCGTAGTCGATACCCTCGACTTGGGAGTATCCTTGAGACACCAATCTTGCCTTGTTTCGAATCACAATTCCATTGGCATCTTGATTGTTCTTGAATATCCATTTGGTCCCGATGACATTATGTTCCTCCGTTGGCCTTGGCACTAAATCCCAGACTTAGTTACGCTCGAAGTTGTTAAGTTCTTCATGCATGGCCATAAGCCAATCCTCATCATCGAGCGCTTCCTGTACCTGCTGAGGTTCACAATACGAAACAAACGCGTGATGCTCACAATAATTCCAAATCTGTTGACGGGTGGATACTCCCCTTTTTAAACAGCCAAGTACATTCTTCATAAGATGTGACTTGACTCTCAGCTTGTTCGCAATCTTGGCTGCTCGACGCTCCAAGAGTTCTTCATTGGATAACTGGGGATCATCGACTTGTTTACTTTGCTTGCCCTTGTGTCGTGAGCCTCCCTTGGCACCGGCTGTTGGTGCTGCAGAAGGGAATTGTGAGACAGTATCCTGATCATCTTGACTTTCGACTTGAGCAGGTTCACTTGTTTGTTCTTGTATTTGTGGTTGCTCTTGATCTTGATCTTGTGCTTCTACTTGGTCTGGATCTCGCGGTTGCACTTGATCTTGATCATGAGCAGGTTCGGAGCCTTGGGTGAGAACTTGAATATCATGGGACACATCATCATTGTTGGGCAATTTATCTTGACCATGAGCTTGTTCATTTTGTTGAGAGTCTTCTCTTTGTTCATCGGAAGCGTGTGGGGCTTGTGGAGGTGATGGCTCCATTTGAGTAGAGCATTGTCCTTCTCCTTCGGCCACAAGGGGTTCCTCAATGGGGAGTATTTGACCAATCCCCGTTCTTCTTATGGCTTGGGGAGGAATTTCATCACCTACATCACAAAGACCACTTTGCTCCACTTGGGAGCCATTATTTTCATCAAACTCCACGTTACACGTCTCCTCAATGAGTCCGGTGGACTTGTTGAGGACACGGTAAGCATGAGAGTTTGTAGCATAACCAACAAAGATGCCCTCATGTGCTCTAGAATCAAATTTAGCTAAACGTGCACCTTTCTTGAGACTGAAACACTTACAACCGAATACCCGGAAGTACTTGAGATTGGGTTTGTTTCCAGTTAGAATCTCGTACGGAGTCTTGTTCAAGCCTTTGTGGATATAGAGCCGATTGGGCGCATGACATGTTGTGTTGATGGCCTCTGCCCAAAAGTTATATGGAGATTTGAATTCCGCCATCATTGTTCTTGCAGCGTCTATCAAGGTCCGGTTCTTCCTTTCTGCCACACTGTTTTGTTGAGGGGTATATGGTGCTGAATATTGATGTTTTATTCCCTCATCACTTAGAAACTCATCCAAGGTGTAGTTCTTGAACTCGGTGCCGTTGTCACTTCTAATCATCAAGAACTTTGCTTCATGTTGACGTTGAGCTTCATTAGCAAAGTTGATGACAGTTTGTTGAGTTTCACTCTTCCTTTTGAAGAAATATACCCAGGTGTATCTTGAGTAGTCGTCAACGATCAACAAGGAGTACTTTCTGCCTCCAAGACTATCAAATGATGGAGGGCCAAACAGATCCATATGGAGGAGCTCCAATGGCCTCTTAGTGTAGATGAGAGTTGTTGGACGATGAGCAGTTTCATGAATCTTTCCTTCAATGCAGGCACTGCAAACACGATCTTTAACAAAACTCACGTTTGTTAGTCCACGAATATGGTCCCCAGTTAGAAGACTTTGCAAAGATCTCATATTGACATGAGCTAAACGATGATGCCAAAGCCAGCCCACATCAACTTTAGCCATTAAACACGTCCCAGTCTTAGTGGGTCGCTTTGAGAGTTCACCACATTAAGACCATTTTCGACATATCCAACATAGGCTACTTTAAGAGTCTTGCTCCTCAGGAGGACCACAGTATCAAGATTAAAGAATGTGGAAAAACCCATAATTGCAAGTTGACAAACCGAAAGTAAATTGTAGGCAAGTGACTCAACAAGCATGACCTTCTCAATAGATAACTCTTAAGAGACGACCACCTTACCAAATCCCACTACCTTTGACGAGGATGCATCGGCGAATTGGACATGGGTGGGCATAGATGGATAAGGATGCACATCCACCACTAAGTCCTTGCTTCCGGTCATATGATTTGTTGCGCCACTATCGAGCAACCATGACACCCCACCGGAAGCAAACTCCTGCAATAGATCAAGGCTTGGTTTTAGGTACCCATTTTTTAATGGGTCCTTTCATGTTAGAGACAAGGGTCTTAGGAACCCAGATAGCCCATTCAATGTACTCATCGTAGGAACCAACAAATCTGGCATAAACATGTCCATCACTAGCACGACATAAGACATAAGAAGAATTGAGTTTGTCGACTGTGTTAGTAGGAATGGTTTTACCCTTCTTGAGGTTTCCATAGTCCATCTTGTTCCTGTTCACCTTCTGAGTCCCCTCACCCTCTTTGACAAAGATGTCCATGAGGGTAGGAGATCGTTTGTTCCTGTTCCTCCTTTTACCTTTTGACTTGGAGGTAAGTCCAAGTCCCTCCTTTCCTACAACACCTTTTTGAGTGCTCAAGAGGTCGTTCAGGCTCTTCTCACCTTGTATGCATGCCACAAGGCTCTTCTCAAGTTTCTCCTTTAACTTGGCATTTTCCTTCACAAGATGTACATGCTCACAGCAGGGATTAGTTGCACAAGCATTATCAATTAACACAAAGGGAGGCCAAGTAGACATCTCCTTGGTAAGCTTTGCTTGGAGTTGATCATGAGACTCTTTCAGAGAGAAATGAACACCTTTCAAGACCTTGTGGGCCTTGTCGAGTGTGTCAAACTCCACCTTGAGTCTGTCATGGCCAACCCCAAGAGCATACTTTTCAGACTTAAGCATACGAGTAAGAACAACATCATGATCTAGTTTCTTTTGCATTTTAGCACACTCATTGTTGTATGACTCCTCAAGAGCCAAACGAAGAGTGCGCTCCTTTTCTAGAGCAATAGATAATTCAGCAATTTCATCGGCATAGTCACGACTGTGTCCCTGAAGCTCGGAGATGGTCTCCTCATGAGACTCAATGAGGTCATTGGCCTCACCTAGTTGTTCCAAGAGAGCAACAAAGTGCTTCTTGGATTCTCCCTTAATAGTGCACAGAAACTTGTCAAGATCATGCTCATTAAGTTCCCCAACATCACTATCATCAACACAATTTAACAATGAAGGAGCAGTAGCGATGTTGGTCTTAATCATGGGAGTTACCTGATTGATACCTTTTGCCATGAGGCACTTGGTGATGTGGTTCTCGTTGGGGTGTTGAAGAGAGACACCTTCTAGGGAGAGGTAGTGGCAATAGCAACAGTTGCCGTTGCCACTGTATCATCATCATCATCATCATCGGAACGGTACTCTTCAAGGGCCACCATCCCTTTTGGGTGGGGTTTCTTCACAAAGTTGTTCTTGATTGGGAATGATTTGGTTTTGTCTTTGCGAATGAGCTTGCCCCCGTTGTCTTCCCTTTTCTCATAGGGACTTTCGGCCACGAAGTGGCTCATGTTACCACAGTTATAGCATGTCCTCACTCGTTGTTTGGGTTTGAATCCACTCGAGTTGTTCTTGGTGAAGGTGGGTCTTGAGTTCCTCTTGTTGCCCCAGAATTGCCTTGATGCAAGAGCCATGTGCTCATGATAGGCATACTTTGTGTCTTCAGGGCAGCTCTCCTCTTCCTCATCCTCTTCTTCTTCTTCAAACATTGCTTTTGCTTTTAACGCAAGGTTGGGTGAGGTTATCTTTGAGCGAACACGAGCAAGTGCATTGTCGGCTGTTTCGTTCATGATTGACATTGCAATGAATTCATCTAACACCTCACTGGAAGACAAGGAGTGGAAGTCTCACCGCTGACGAATGACAGATGACATGGCTTTGTTGAAAGGCATGATGGCTTTGAGAAACTTGCGCTTGACCCATGTATCATCCACATCCTTGCTCCCATGATCCTTGAGTGCCACAGCAATAGCAGTCACCCTCCGATAGAGATCATGAGGGTCCTCGTCTTCCTTCATCACAAACTCATCGGCCTTATGAAGTATCACTTCATAGTTGGATCATTGAATGCTTGAGCTTCCCTTGTACAACACCATAATATGCTCGCAACAATCCTTGGTCAAAGTGAAGGGACGCAAGTGAGGAAGATCTTCAGGTGGCACTTCAGACTGGAGAATAAACAAGGCGGAGTGATTGTATTGATTGTCTGCATCTTCTCTTGGAGTGAGGTTGCTTGGATCATGGGGATAATATCCTTGCTCGATGATTCTCCACAAGTTTGTTGAGCTGTGATTCAAATGAGACTTAATAGAAAATACCTAGTTAGCAAAGTCACCTTTCACAAGCTTAGGAGGAGTACCAACAGGATTAAGACGCGGTGTGGGAACGGATCCTCCATAGACCATGGGGGTGGAACTGAGGTATATGTTCCAGTCCCATCCTTTTCGTGAGATGAGGAAGGTCGCATACCTTTAGTCGCTTCCTTAGAGGAATTGGCCTGTGAATCCGTGATGGTGGGTTTAACCACTAACGCCGGTTCGGGTGAACTTTTAAATCCCTCAATTAACTCTTTAAGCATGGTCTTGACTTCGTTCGTCAAGGACGTCTTGAGGGAGGCCATAGCCGTATTCAAGTCGTCCCTTGTGACCGAAGTCAAGTCCATGGCCTCGGGTTGCCCATGGTTAATTCCCTCTTCGCCTTCCATACTCTTCGGGTGGTGAAACCCTTAATAAAGAGACGTGGCTCTGATACCAATTAAAAGGATCGATATGGTTGACAAGAGGGGGGGTGAATAGGCAACGACCACTTTTTAATTAATCTTAGCAAGTTAGGGTAAACAACATGCGGGTTCACAAATATAACAACAATGGGTTGAACCGTAATGAAGCTAACAACGAGAACTACTAAGACAAGTAAGAGAAAGACAACAACATAAGCATACACAAAGTAAAGGTTAGAGATAACCACAAGTGGAACCAATGAAGACGAGGATATGTTACCGAAGTTCCTTCCCTTTGACAGGAAGTACGTCTCCGTTGGAGCGGTGTGGAGGCACAATGCTCCCCAATAAGCCACTAAGGCCACCGTATTCACCTCACGCCCTCGCACGATGCAAGGTGCCGTGATTCCACTATAGGTTCCCTTGAAGGCAGCGACCGAACCTTTACAAACAAGGTTGGGGCAAACTCCACACAAAGCTTGGAGGCTCCCAACAAGACCACGAAGCTTCACCATAATGGAATGTGGCTTCGAGGTGACCTCAACCGTCTAGGATGCTCAAACACCCAAGAGTAAAAAGATCCGCAAGGGATTGGTGGGGGAATCAACTTTTCTCTTGGTGGAAGTGTGGATCTAGGCCTTCTCAACCAATCCCTAAAGAATCAACAAGTTTGATTGGCTAGGGAGAGAGATCGGGCACTTTTGAGCTTAGGGAGCAACAATGGAGCTTGGGAGGGTAAGAGATAGGGTTCCACAGCTAGAAGAACCCTTTATATAGTGGGGGGGAATCCAACCGTTTTCTCACTCACAGCCCGTGCCTAGCGGTACTACCACTGGATGCAGCGGTACTACCGCTAGCACTCTAGCGGTACTACCGCTGGCTGCAGTGGTACTACCGCTAGGCCCCTGGTAGTGCATAAGCACTACCACCTCCAAGAAACTCTTCGCAAAAACGTCCGTCCATGTACAACCGCTAGGCAGGCGGTACTAAGCTCCTGGAGTGGTACTACCGCTGACCAGGGGCGGTACTACCGCTGGCTGCAGCGGTACTACCGCTAGGCCCAGCGGTACTACCGCTGGGGGACCATTTGCAAAGAAGAAAGAAACACCAAGGCGGGAGCCACTCCAAAGTTGCAGGCAAGGGGGAAAAGAGGTGAAGTGTGCGCGTGCAAGATTGATTCCACTCAAACCTTTCCGCTACGGTTCCCCTCTTAATAGTACGGCTTTCCTATGACTCAAATAAAGAGAATCGTAGAGAACACCGTGCTTGTGTTCCACGAAAGAGGGGGGAGAGTCGTCTTGTGCCGTTGACGTGTGTTATCTGAAATCTTAACACAAATGGTTAGTCCTTTTCGGTACTGTCATCAATCACCAAAATTACTTAGGCATAAACTATGCCCCAGCAATAGGCCGATTGATACTTGGAAAGGTCAAGACTCTCGGCAAACCGGCTTGCTGCAGGACGAACATCCCTTACGCACTGGGCGTAGTGTTCTTGCGTAAACTGTGAGCCATCATCCTTATACTCAGGAAACCCGTCGGCTATTTCGTCTGTCTTGAGTTCTGGAGCATAGGCTAAAGACCGGCTCATAGGTGTGATCAGGCCTTTCCGTGCAGATGAATTCTTTATTTCCTCTCTATGTTGGGGTATGGTTGAGAGCCGCCTCAGCATGGCCCTGATATATTTTACCGGGTATTTATTGTTGGAATTATGCCCTAGAGGCAATAATAAATGTATAGTTATTATTATAATTCCTGTATCAAGATAATAGTTTATTATCCATGCTATAATTGTATTGAATGAAGACTCATTTACATGTGTGGATACATAGACAAAACACCGTCCCTAGCATGCCTCTAGTTGGCTAGCCAGTTGATCGATGATAGTCAGTGTCTTCTGATTATGAACAAGGTGTTGTTGCTTGATAACTGGATCACGTCATTAGGAGAATCACGTGATGGACTAGACCCAAACTAATAGACGTAGCATGTTGATCGTGTCATTTTGTTGCTACTGTTTTCTGCGTGTCAAGTATTTATTCCTATGACCATGAGATCATATAACTCACTGACACCGGAGGAATGCTTTGTGTGTATCAAACGTCGCAACGTAACTGGGTGACTATAAAGATGCTCTACAGGTATCTCCGAAGGTGTTAGTTGAGTTAGTATGGATCAAGACTGGGATTTGTCACTCCGTGTGACGGAGAGGTATCTCGGGGCCCACTCGGTAATACAACATCACACACAAGCCTTGCAAGCAATGTAACTTAGTGTAAGTTACGGGATCTTGTATTACGGAACGAGTAAAGAGACTTGCCGGTAAACGAGATTGAAATAGGTATGCGGATACTGACGATCGAATCTCGGGCAAGTAACATACCGAAGGACAAAGGGAATGACATACGGGATTATACGAATCCTTGGCACTGAGGTTCAAACGATAAAGATCTTCGTAGAATATGTAGGATCCAATATGGGCATCCAGGTCCTGCTATTGGATATTGACCTAGGAGTCTCTCGGGTCATGTCTACATAGTTCTCGAACCCGCAGGGTCTGCACACTTAAGGTTCGACGTTGTTTTATGCGTATTTGAGTTATATGGTTGGTTACCGAATGTTGTTCGGAGTCCCGGATGAGATCACGGACGTCACGAGGGTTTCTGGAATGGTCCGGAAACGAAGATTGATATATAGGATGACCTCATTTGATTACCGGAAGGTTTTCGGAGTTACCGGGAATGTACCGGGAGTGACGAATGGGTTCCGGGAGTTCACCGGAGGGGGGCAACCCACTCCGGGGAAGCCCATAGGCATTTGGGGGGGTCACACCAGCCCTTAGTGGGCTGGTGGGACAGCCCACCAATCCCCTATGCGCCAAGAAAGGAAAAATCAAAGGAAAGAAAAAAAAAGGAAGAAGTGGGAAGGGGGAAGGACTCCCTCCCACCAAACCAAGTAGGACTCGGTTTGGGGGGGGGAGAGTCCTCCCCCTTGGCTCGGCCGACCCCTTGGGGATCCCTTGGACCCAAGGCAAGGTCCCCCTCCCTCCTCCTATATATATGGGGCTTTTAGGGCAGATTTGAGACGACTTTCTCACGGCTGCCCGACCACATACCTCCATAGTTTTTCCTCTAGATCGCGTTTCTGCGGAGCTCGGGCGGAGCCCTGCTGAGACGAGATCATCACCAACCTCCGGAGCGCCGTCACGCTGCCGGAGAACTCTTCTACCTCTCCGTCTCTCTTGCTGGATCAAGAAGGCTGAGATCATCGTCGAGCTGTACGTGTGCTGAACGCGGAGGTGCCGTCCGTTCGGTACTAGATCGTGGGACTGATCGCGGGATTGTTTACGGGGCGGATCAAGGGACGTGAGGACGTTCCACTACATCAACCGCGTTCTCTAACGCTTCTGCTGTACGATCTACAAGGGTACGTAGATCACTCATCCCCTCTCGTAGATGGACATCACCATGATAGGTCTTCGTGCGCGTAGGAAAATTTTTGTTTCCCATGCGACGTTCCCCAACATTTATCACCCCATACGGCCTTGATGGTGAGTAAGACGCTAGCATAAAGTTGTTCTATGAGGGTATATAGAACATTTAGCATGAGCACAATGAGGGCCTGCAAGGAGTAAATGAAACATAAGTCGTGTGGCACCTTGTGTCCTTTACAATGGTTATAATAGGCACTACCTCAAAGACTTAGCAAAGACAGCACTTGTCATATTGGAGATGTGTCGCCGAAGACCAGTCAATTCTTTTGTGACTTGTTTCAGCTGACCCTCAGCGTTTTCAGCATGTTTCACCAGGGCGGCTTTCTCAGCTTCAGCTCACTCTTTGCATAGTATGTGCTCAGCCTTGACTTTTTCAAGTTCTGCCAATGAGGCTCGAAGTTTTTCTTTAGCTGCAGCTCCGGTACCTTGTTGATGTCCCAAACTTTTTTTCATACCACTCAAAGATGAGTCATCTTGACTTATAGTTTCCTACATAATCAAGCAGGATGGATAAGATACCTTGGTACTACCTGGGCGGATTGATCATTTGACATGAAGTCTCAAGCAGATTGCAAGCAATACACTTAACACTTGGGGGCAAATGCACTTGCTTTTTCAAGATTATTAAACAAGACCTGGCTCATCTTCAAGAAGATGATCCGGCCCTTGGGGGCTACAGGTTGAAGTTTTCAAGATTATTAAACAAGACCTGGCTCATCTTCAAGAAGATGACCCGACCCTTGGGGGCTAAGGGTTGAAGTTTTCAAGATTACTAAACAAGACCCGACTCATCTTCAAGAAGATGACCCAGCCCTTGGGGGCTACAGCTTGAAGTTTTCAAGCTTATTAAACAAGACCTGGCTCATCTTCAAGAAGATGATTCGGCCCTTGGGGGTTACAGGTTGAAGTTTTCAAGATTATTAAACAAGCCCGGCTCATCTTCAAGAAGATGACCCGGTCCTTGGGGGCTACAGGTTGAAGTATTCAAGATTATTAAACAAGACCTGGCTCATCTTAAAGAAGATGACCCGGCCCTTGGGGGCTATAGAGGGATATATGGCGTACTTTATTACACAACACCATACCACGGATCTTTTCTTCATCATGTTTACCAGGCCAGCTTCCAGGTCCTGTCTCATGGAAAGGCGGTTTAGATATCCTGCGTGCAACTCTTCAAAGTTCAACTTCTCGATATTGGGAAGCTCAAGTGTAGTTTCCCCTTTGTCTATTTCGGTTGAGACGTCCTTGGCAGTATGCTTAGCCAACACATTACGGACGGGCGTCGTATGACCCGTCCCAGTAATGAGGACAATATCTTCTTCAAGCATGGAAACTTTTGATGACTTTAGGGGGCTTGGCGGGTTGAGATTTTGTTTCTGGCTCGGATCCATGGTCACATCGTCAGTTTTTGTTGGGTCGGCTTGAACATCAGGAATATTATCCATGGCAGTGCTTTCTGGAGGTTCAGCATAAGTTTCAGCTGGTTCAACCGGAGTATCATGGATAGAGGCATGTGTTTCTTCCACTTCATGTGCTTCATTATTTGGAGTTGACCAGCCGATTTTCTGCTTCTTCGCTTGGGACCTAAAAATGAAAGGTTAAGGTACGTATAATGACATGTGAAGTATTGAAGAAAGTGCTGATAAAATAAGTAGTAACGTACCCTGGGAGACGAACAAGGGGTGGTAATTTTGAGGATGCTGAATCGCCAAATGAAGGAGGAGACACCTATTAGAGTGGAAAAATCTAGTGATCTTAAGTGAATTGACAAACAAAGTATATTTGATAAAGAAAGAGAAGGCGCCTCAGTGCGGCGTTTACTGTCGGGTGTTTTCTCAGGCAAACCCGCCATAAGATCACCTCAGGAGTTGCGGGTGTGGCGTTTTGGAGTATATAAAGCCTTCTTCAAAAGGAATTTAGGATCCAAATGAGCATCTGGATGATTCATAGGAACTTTCCTACAAAGCCGCCTTCGAGGTCTTTCCAAGGAAATATTTGAGTCACAAGATATTGAAATTACCTCAGCATCTTCAGCGTCACTTTAAACATCATCCCCTTGAGAATAAGTTGAGTAATTAGAAGAGCATGTGGCACAATAAGGGGACAGTTTAGACATTTACGTGGGATAGTTCTTCAAGGTTCTGTGACTCACCCACAACAGATGACTCGCGTGCACCTGTTTTGGTTTTCTTCTTCTTCTTTGCGGCAGTCTTGTCCCTTTTAACAGGCGGCTTTACAGGTCTACGTTTCCAAAAGGGCACATCTTTCTACAACAGGGGAAGTTATTTTTATAAAGAACAAAGGGAATACCAAATAAGGCGGGTGATGGTTAGATATATTTACCTCAGGAGCCGGATTTTGAATGCAGAATGGTTTCAAACCAACTTTTGAACATGCTTCTTTGGGCTCACCACATAATTTATTCACAAGGATATTAACTTCTTCAGAGTCAAGCATTACATTGGTGAAGCGTTGAGTACTGTTCAAATCGCCCTTATAATGGCACATCAGCCCTTCACAACGGCTTAAGGGCATAATGCGCCATTCCACCCAACATCGGATCAACTCAATCCCGGTTAAGCCATTGGCATTTAAGGCTCTTAGTTTTGCCCAAACAAAGGTGTGGCCGGCTTGTTCTTAGGGGGTCAATGCACCGGGGAGCTGGAAATCCATTAGAAGGGGCTCTTTTGTGAAGCCCGGCACGGGATTTTCTTGAGCCGGTGCGGTATTCTTACACTAAAACCAAGTTTTCCCCCGGCCCTTGGGGTGACTGGGTAAGGTGACAGCAGGGAAACCGCACGCGCGCTGCCTCTCGATGGTAACTCCGATGAGTTCAAAGCTGGGGCCATCAGCCCATTCTGTCTGGCGGTTCAAGTAGAAGAACTCTCTAAATATGGGAAGGTAGGTTCTATTCCTAGGTACGCTTCACAGAAGACTTGAAGCTGACATAAGTTACTAATTGAATTGGGACCTAGATCTTCGGTTGAAGGTTGTAAAGTTGAGAGCATCCCGAAAGAATTTTGAACCAGGAGGACAAAAGCCTCGTTCTAAATGATTAGTGAAAATCACAACCTCTCGTTCGGCGAGGTGAGGTCACACTTCTCCAGCGGTGGCTCTCCATCCAATTATCTCCTTAGGAGACAAGGTCCTTACTGACACGCGTCGTTGCAAGGAGGCATCACCGATTTCTGAGGGTAACCAGTCGCATTTTGATGGTCTCGACATGACTGACAGATTCACGACAGAGCGAGCTGCATAAGTATGATTGGCGGGTTATTCTACCAAGTGAAAATGTTTGGGAGAAACGAGGAGTTCAAAAAATAAGCAATAAAGAAGTTCATAATACCTTAGTCGCCTTAATACAAGGCGGCTCACGAAGAAGGCGAGTTACAAAATGTCTAACACGCCTGTGTGAGAGTAACACTGGTCTACGAAGGGACTATGATGTCGGATTCCACTAAGTATTGGATAAACCGTCTTCTACCAAAACATATAGAAAGATGGATCTACCAACGGTACGAAATAAATTAATGGCTCTAGATGGCAGTAAAATATGGGGGCGGCAACAGCTAATGTTCATGAGGTTCTCGCAAAATATCCATGAAGTTTACGCAAGATTCGGATTCATATTCGTTCCGCAATCTATCGTCACGGAAAGTTTTCATCAAGGGGTCGAATAGATTTTCGCTGGCAATAGCGACAGGACGAACTCTAAGAACTCCGCTGAACTGTGGGGCTGACCTAAGCAGATATAATGCGAGAAACAAAGCCTTACCTGATGACGTCGACGAAGGCGGAAGGAGTTTGCAGTTCGGAGAAGAAGACACGCGGCGGTGGAACCCTCGTATCGGAGTGCTCGCCAATGGGAGGCGCAACGGCGGCGCGTCGCAGACTTGAGCTCGAGGTAGAAGAAAAAGAAGAGGAGTGGGGTAAAAGTAAAAAAGAGATGTCCCTGCCGGTATTTAAAGGCCGAGAGGGGAAATGGAAATGGCAGACGCGGGAATCTAGGGGGTGCAGTAAATCTTGGAATCGATGGTGCCTCGATTATCGGGCAAAACAGATAGGCTAAAGGAGCCGTTGGAGTGACGTCATGAAGATTCCTAAAATCTCGGGATAGCTGAGGTCATTAACAGGTGGAACAGAAAATCAAGGGGAGTTTATAAACCGGTCTTTTTCCCGTTGGGTACAAGTAGGGATTATGTTTGAGCCGCCAAGAGTGTGAAAAAGGTTTATTGACGTGAACAAGTTCAAGTCAATCTGGAGGCTAATGTTGAGGATATTATCCCGCCATGAGACCCGGCCTAGGGGGGCGAGTCAAGATGATGGTGGCTCAACATTCATACTCAAGACGGGCCCTGGCCTATGAAGCAGAAGGCACAAGGTGTTTTTCAAGGAGAGCCGGCTGCGGCCCAAGACACGAAGAGGGCGACTCATGGCCCATGCGGGAGAAGGGTCGCGAGGAGTTTCCTTACTTAAGGGGCAAGGCAAGCTAGAGACATACCAGGTCATGAATTGTAACGTGACCCGGACTCTTGTAAACCTTGAGCCTCGACATGTATATAAAGGCGAGTCTCCAGGGATGGTAGATTTAAGTTAACATCAATCGAGAGCTAGGTTAGGCGAATCAGCACCATTGTAATCGATTTCCACGCCAATATACACAAAGAAGGACGTATGCTTTAACCTCAACGTGAGGGGCCGAACCTGGGTAAAATTGTCTCTTGCTCCCTGTTAACCCCTTTGAGTCGCCACATGATCGCGATACCCCCATCTCAAAGTCCTCCCACGAGGACATCTGCCGTGACAAAACCACGACACCAACACCAACACCACCAACAACACCACCACCAACAACAACACCAACAATAACACCAACAACAACACCAACAACAACAACAACAACATCAACACCACCACCACCAACACCACCACCACCAACACCACCACCACCACCAACAACAACAACAAAAACAACGACGACGACGACGATATAGACAACGGCAACGACAACGACAACGACAACGACAACAACAACAACAACAACAACAACAACAACAACAACAACAACAAAAAATGATATGATCCAAAATGTCATTGCTGAAAATATTTTTAGAAAGGTCAACAAAAAAGGTATGTAATTCCTGCTAGACGTAAAGAGAAAAAGAAACAGAAAGAATCTTCTGTTGTGCATGGTAACACCAATGAAGAAGTTGAATTGAGAGACAGTTTTCGACACGATGGCACAATGTCAACACATATTTGTACTGGACATTATTCACCTTCGTGCACCAGAGGACGTCCAACTACTATTCGAAATGTCATGCATGCAAGCACATTCACGTGAGCGCCCAAGGAAGGAACTAATGAGCATACAAGGAAAGATAGTTTGTTTTGCACGTTTGTGATCAGCTTGCCGGATAATTAAATTAGCTAAATTTTGCTTAGTTAGATAAGAAAGAGTCTTTTGTCTTTTTCTTCTTTCTTATTATTATGTATTGGCCGAAAGTACTACTTCCTCCGTCTGAAAATACTTGTCCCAGAAATAGATGTATCTAGACTTATTTTAGTTATAGATACATCCATTTTATACATTTCTAGGACAAGTATTTCCGGACGGAGGGAGTACTTGGTTAGTTTGCCGCATGAGTTTTATGGTTTTAGAGTCCAGGTCAGTTCTGATAGTCGGGCTTATCCCTTTGTCGTGTGCCTGTGTGCACGATAGTATATAAGGAGGTCCTTTCTCATGTAATGGGGGGAATTGGTTTTTGGTGGTTAAATGGAAACTAGAAGCCGGCGTATCTTCCCTAGGCGACGAGTTAGTTCGTGTGTTCGATGAAGAAGCTTTAAGAATTGCTTTGTGTTTTTGGCGAGATATTGGAGACACCATCTCTAATTTGCTACTTGTTTGTTGAAGATCGTCCACGTACTTCCTTTTGTTGGGTGTGCGTGTTGTTTCCGTGGTGATTGCATCTACAAGATCGCACGAGCCACGACGTTCAGGTGACACGGTATCGTGCAAGATTGGGAAATTAATTCATGTCATTGATTCTCTGTTGATGGTCACATCAATTGGTATTCAGAGCAAGGTTGATCACGGTACAATTCGTTTCCTGCTTTTTGATCCAATTGTTTGAGAGATGGTGAAGTCATAACATGAGAAATCTGATCATGAGGAGGGTGACGAACTTCCGGTGGATATCGAGATAAGCGATGATTTACGTATCCATCTGATGTCGATCAAGGGAGCCAACAAGAATCTTCATACAAGGGTTGAGAAGTTGTCTACAAATATTGTAGGTGTTGAGGACAGATTGAACGAGCGTTTAACTGCCAATGATTGATGTCTACACACGCTTCTGTTCTTGTAGACTATGTTGGGCCTCCAAGCGCAGAGGTTTGTAGGACAACAGCAATTTTCCTAAAGTGGATGACCTAAGGTTTATCGAACTCAGCGAAGTAGAGGTTGAAGATGGTCTCTCTCAAGTAACCCTGCAATTAAGATACAAGAAGTCTCTTGTGTCCCCAACACACCTAATACAAGTGTCAATTGTATAGGTGCACTAGTTCGACGAAGAGATGTTAAAAGACAAGTGATATGGATGGTAAAACAAGGTACCGTAAATCTGAAATAAAAATGGCAGCAAGCAACACTAGACCATGCACGAGAATTCCCTACGGACGACTGTTGTGAAAAATTCATTTTTGCCGACCCGCAGTCGGCCAGAAAAATTTCTAACTAAATGTGGGTCGGAAAAACTGCATACACTGATCCGTTGTTTTGTCGGGAATACTACAACATGTACCATCCAACAGTCGGTCGGGGATTTTAGTATGGCCCATAGATCATCGGTCGGGAAATAACCTCGACCACAGTTGGATGGGAATTGGACCTCGCGCGCGAATAGCCAATATTCTAGCCCCAAAAAGCAGCCCAACGCGCCAAGTTTTTCCCTAAAAATGAAAAGGACGCCGCCGCTCCATGCTCCTTAGTTCCCCACGCACGAAATCCCTAATCTCTCCGTCGTTCCCCACGCGCGTCGCTGGGTCGATCCCCGCGCCTTCCACCGCCACCCCACACCGCCCAGGTCTACCGTCGATCTCTCCCATCACCGCCCCGCTCCGCCCTGCCACTGCAGAACTACCCCGCGCCGCCCGTCTTGTGCAACACCGCCCCGCGCCGCCCGTCCTGTGCAGCACTGCCCCGCGCCGCTCAACTCCGTCCTCCCTCTCCATCGTCGGCTCCACAACCTCGTGCTCTCTCTCCGGCTGGCCGCCTCTGTTCAACCTCCCTGGCCCGGTCTCGCCATCTCCACCGTCCAGCTGACGAAGACAAAGGCATCCCTCTCTCTTTGGCTGGTCAAGGGCACCGATGCGGCTGAGGTACAGCTCCTCCCTCGCTCCATACATTCCTCTGTCTATTCAGCGGCAGAGGCCCATCCTCACCCTATCGAGTCCTCCACCTGTGATACAGTACTGAGTAATGTTAGATAAAAACTGATTTATGTTAGATTGAGCTCATCTTGAATAGTGGTAGCATACAAACAGTTTTATTACTGTCATGTTTCCCTGCAAGCAATTACAACAAAAATATTCTCCTAGAATAACTTTAAACTAAACCTAGTTTGCCACATCTCTCTGTACATGTGATATTACTTAAACTATCTTGTTGTTTTGCAGGTAGCACAGAGAACCACTACTGGTACTACTGAGCGGAGGAAGAAGATCTAGTAGCAGAATATTTGGTACTTAGCGATCAACTTGTGGTATTTGATTTTACCTAGCAGAATATTTGCCAGTGAAATTGATGAGTTTAATAACAAATGTCGGCTCCAGGATTTACTGAAGTTGTTATCTTAGT
Source organism: Hordeum vulgare subsp. vulgare (assembly GCF_904849725.1). Taxonomy (NCBI): domain Eukaryota; kingdom Viridiplantae; phylum Streptophyta; class Magnoliopsida; order Poales; family Poaceae; genus Hordeum; species Hordeum vulgare. The sequence continues at coordinate 293,959,984 of NC_058521.1, read as the reverse complement.
GTATTCCTAGCATAACGATGGATGTTGCACGTGAACATAAATTGAAGGTTTTGCTTAGGCTTCGGTTCTTATGCAATTTTTTATTTAGGAGGCTGCACCGTGGGATCTCATCTTGAAGAGATCATCCACTGACGTGCCTTACTGCATCCACTCAAGTGAGTTCCTCTGCCCCACTCAAGTCCAGATGTCGTCCATATGTGTGGATGCCATGAATATGTAGAGATGCCTCCTTATGTTTGACACTAATTTTTGTAGTGTGTAACTAGGTTGGTTATTAGGATTCTTGTTACCAAGTGTGAAGCTAGCTACCATGGATAGAAGTTGGATGGATGCACATAGGTATAACACCACATATATATTTTAAATTTCTTAGATGCCGAAACTTTATATAACACACTGCACATGTACAATTGCATGTAGGCATACAGAGAAGTACTTACATGGGCTGACCAAATTCCTAGGCTACGCATTTACTAAATCATCAGTCGAGAATAAAATCTTATGTCCTTGCAAAAACTGTGTGTACTCGTACTGGAGAGAAGAATCTGAAGTCCGTGAGCACCTGGTATGCGAGGTACTTGTAGATGGCTACAAGCAGTGGATATTTCACGGTGAACGCGTCTCTTCTTCTGCCATTCCTCCAAATCTAGATGAGGGCGGCGATAGGGATGAGGACGATAATATATCCGATTTTCTAAGAGACCTTGCTGCTGGTTTAGATAAAGAGGGAGATCTTGAAGATGACTGTGGTTTAGATCAGGATGATTCTTTTCTAGAATCTCTTCACAAACTTGAAGCTGATTCTAAACAGGAGCTATATCCACGCTGTAAGAATTTCTCAAAGCTCCGTTTCCTGGTGAGACTTCTTCACACCAAGCTGCTTGGAGGATGGTCCAATAGAAGTTTTGATCTGTTGTTAGGTCTACTAAAAGATGCTTACCCTGAGTCCGCGATACCCAAAAACTCGAATGAAGCCAAAAAACTTGTCAAGTGCTTAGGACTTGGGTATGTTAATGTCCATGCATGTGAAAATGACTGCATTCTATTTTGGAAGAACAATGCCAATGCTAATTCATGCCCAGAATGTAAGGCTTCACTATGGAAATCTGAAAGGAAGAGTGCAGATGGGAAACGTGTCCACAAGGTTCATAAGAAGGTTCTTCGTTACTTCCCAATAAAGAAGAGGCTTCAAAGGTTGTTTGTGTGTTCCAGAACTGCGGCTCTCACAAGATGGCATGCAGAAGAGCGCACACAAGATGGCTCGATTAGGCATCCTGCAGATTCTCTCCTATAGAAAGACTTTGATGAAAAGAATAAAGATTTTGCAGAAGACAGCAGAAATCTTAAGCTTGTAGTAGGTGCAGATGGTTTTAATCCATTTAGATCCATGAATCTTAGCTGTAGCATTTGGCCATTACTATTGGTTCCTTATAACTTTCCACCCTGGATGATTATGAAGCAATCAAATTTCATTCTATCATTGTTGATTCCTGGCCGAAATGCTCCTGGTGGTGACATGGATGTCTATCTTGAACCACTAGTTGATGATACGGTAGATATGTTTGTTGATGGTGTTAGGACATATGATGCTTCAACCGGAGAGTATTTTCAGTTGCGTGCTGCCATAATATGTACAATTACAGATAAACTGGGTCTTGGGTCTTTGGTTGGCTGTGCTACCTCTGGAGAAGGAGCTTGCCCTGAATGCCACTCCCATCTATGTTCTCTTAGGCTGAAAAATGGTAGCAAGACTTGCTACATGGGGCATCGTAGGTTCTTACATGCAGATCACCCCTTGAGGTATGATACACGCACATTCAGTGACATAGAACTTGGGACAGCACCCGTTCCACTTACCGGTAGGAAAATCTTAGAGCTGACAGAAAATATTCAAACCAAGTTTGGGAAGGACCCTAAAACAAAGAAGCCTAGAACTAAGAAACGCAAGAAAGGGGATCCGCTGATCATTTGGAAAAGAAAGTCTATTTGGTTTAAACTGCCTTACTGGAAGGATTTGAAGATGCATCATAACTTTGATATCATGCACATTGAAAAAACCGTGTGTGATAACATAGTTAACACTTTGTTGGCTGTGAATGGAAAAACCAAGGATAACATTAATTCTCGATATGACCTTGAATCACTCAATATTAGAAAGGATCTTCAACCTATTGATCTTGATGATGAAGAATTTTTTTCCCTCCGGCGCCTTACGCAATGAAATCTTATCAGCAAAGGACATTTTGCAAAGCACTTAAAAATGCCATGTTTCCTAATGGTTATGCATCTGACATACGCCGTAATGTGCATGTTAAGGAGAAAAAGATAATTGGGTTAAAGAGCCATGACAACCATGTCCTTTTGCAAGACTTGCTGCCACTTGCTGTGAGAAGAACATTACCAGAAAGAGTGAGTGCGGTATTGATTCGTGTGAGCAGATTTTTCAAGCAAATGTACTCACAGGTTATTCGCATAAGTGACATGCAAAGGTTGTAGGCTGAAATAGTTGAGACCTTGAGCCTTCTTGAGGCTATATTCCTTCCTTCATTTTTTGATATTATGGTGCATTTGATGGTTCATCTTCCAGCCCAAGCAATGATAGCTGGTCCAGTACATTTTTGTAGCATGTGGGTTGTAGAGAGGTATATAGGAAAGCTCAAGGGACATGTACACACTAGAAGTCATGTGGAAGGATCAATTGCGGAGGGCTATTTGTTTGACGAGAGCTTGACATTTTGCTCACGCTATTTAGATGGTGAGACTCGGTCCAACCGAGCTAGGAATGATGGAGGTTTGGATATGGAAGTTGATGATATAGCTCCTTTCTTCCACAACATTGGTCGGGGGCTGGCCGGAAAGTGCATGGTGATGTTAGATAACAAAACTTGGCTGCAAGCACACAAATATGTCTTGTTCAACTATGACAACATAGAACCATACCTAGAGTAAGATATCCATACTAGGTATTGCTTTTACGTTATTTTTTTCTTCCTTGTCGGTTGATAAATGTAGCCTATATATGCAGCAAACATATGGAGTACCTTTCTTCTAGTGGTGTTTGAAGTCATCGAGAAGTCAATCATGTGCATTATGAGACCTTTCATGAGTGGTTTAAAATGCACGTAAGTGGGCATGTGACTTTGTAAACCTACAATACATAATTCCATTATAGAGTAACATTAGCATTTTGTAATCACAGGTGGCAGAAATGGGTGATGAAGCACCACACGAGATAAAAATATTAGTTAAAGAGCAAAACATGGTCGCGATGAAGTATAGTAGCTACACTATAAATGGGGTAGACTTTCATACACAAGCATACGATGAGGGCCGGCCGTTTCAGAGTAGTGGAGTATCTCTTGTTGCACAAACCACCTCTTTTGCAAAAGGAGAAGGTGGCAATATTAGTGTAAGAAACAAGACATATTATGGCATTATAAAGGAAAATCTTGAGTTAAACTATCAACATGAAGGGAAAGTAGTGTTGTTCAAATGTGATTGGGTTGATAATCATGTAGAAGATGAATGAGTAAAAATCGATCAGTTTGGGATCACTTCTGTGAATTTCAAGCATGTATTTAATACCGGTGAGAAAATATCAGATGAGCCCTTCATATTAGCCACACAGGCAACTCAAGTTTACTATGTTGAAGATCACATTGATGCTGAGTGGTCTAGTGTTGTTGTACCATCATTGTATGACATAGAGGAGTCTGAAGATGACAATGGTAATGTTTTACGTGTGACGTTGCCTGATCCATGTATTGCCATACGTGTGAGTGTTGCGGATGGAGGCATTGGTTCTGCTAGGACAGATATAGATGGACTAGTTCTTAAAGCTAGTGATATTGAAAAAAAGTAAGTGTTGTGTATGATCCTGTAAGTATTTTGAGTGATGTACATGTACTCATATAATGTGTCTTTTGCAGGAGGAAAAATGGCAAGCGCAAACGGAAAAGCTAAAAATGGCGGGGTCACGGTGGATCAACTTAAAGCGGTAGAGTATGAGATACAGAGAAGTAAGAACATTGAAGAAAATGATAAACGGCTAGCAGCGGTACGAGCAACAAAAGCTTCTATGCAGGCAAATATGGAGGCAAACCAATCCTCCAAAAAGAAAAGAAAGGTGAATTTCCATCAGATTCATTTTCTACCTGAAGAAAGAAAATGTAGCTTTCAACACTAACTATATATCTATGTAGGGCGCACCTGTAAGCGCGAATGAAGGGCGCGTTTTGAGTCTAGGCTATCAAAAGATCAAGATCATGTAGATCCTGAGCATCAGCCTTCCAAAGGTATTGTAGTATAGTTGCTCATATTGTATCCTAATGTCACTTGCTAGAATTGTTGTATGACTATGTTAATTTTCTTGCATGAAGAAATTACTCGTGAGCTTGATGATGAAGGTAGTCAAAAGAAAGGTGGACGAAAAATTACTCGAAAGGCTAACATATATGCTAGGCTCAATCAACCCAAAATCCATATTCCACTTAATGGGAATGGCCAACCTGTTGGGCCAGATGCCACTGAATTTACCAATTTCATTGGTACTTTGGTGAGGAAGCATATACCACCTGCAGAGTTAGATTGGCGAGATGTTGATGTAGAAAAGAAGTTGTTGGTGTGGGAGACCTTGAAGGTATAAATGGGCATATTTTGATTAACGTACACTATTTCAATTCTTGTCTAACTAAGTTTCCTGGTTTCTCTCTTTTTAATAGGCATTTTATTATCTGGATTCATCCGCTTTGAGCTTTGTTATCAACACTTCACACATAAAATGGAAGGATTGGAAGTCAGATTTGAAGAGGCACAAGTTTGATGCTGCACTCACTGATGCGCAACTTATGAAAAGACGTGATAGCAGAATTAGTGAAGCTGATTGGAAGACCCTTATTACTTACTGGAAATCTTCGGTATTTGAAGTAAGCCATCCCGCTGAATCATAGTATACATGCAGCACTCTGTCAACATGGCTACTCATAGTATAAATCTGCTTTCCTTTCTTTCTTCTTGTATTCTCGCAGTGCTATCGCAAAGGGGAATCGTGCCAAGGCAGTGCCTCATACATCTGGCAGCAAGAATCATGCCCGTGTTGCTGATGAAATGGTAAAAATAGTTACCCCCATTAAAAATGGCAGCAAGAGTCTCTGTTGCTAATGCATAAATAAATGATTGCAGGCTGTCAAACTTGGGCATGAGCCTCGAAGAGATCAAGTTTATATCGAAACACATACATGCAAGAAAGGGGATAGGAAAGGTAGTTATGTGCGTGAGGCAGCAGCAACAATTGTAAGTCTCTTTTGCCATGCTCACAAATTGTACAAGTAGAATTACTCAGAAATTGTACAAGTAGAATTAACATAGCAAGTGAATGTCATTTTGCAGAAAGACCTCATAGAGAATGCTGAAACACACCCTGAATGGAAGGGAAAAAGTATTAAAGAAGGTGATCTGTTTGCACGTGTATGTGGAATTAAGGAGCCAAGGGGTCGTGTCCGTGTGTTAGGTCTAGGGCCAACGCCTCAAGATTTGGGCACACCGGGTACACGGGGTAAAATGAGCACAAGAGTTCTGGTTGCAATGGAAGGGCGTCGAGTAGCTGAAAATCGTGTTAGCATGTTGGAGGAGCATGTGCTAGAAATGCATGAACGACTAGACCGAATGGAATTGATGTTGGGTTCACAAAGAGGGCATGATATGGAAACTCCTAGCTCGCATAACGGTTCCAATTCTCGAGAAGTAAAGAACTATTTCCACATCTTTTCATTGCATCAATAATCCTTCTTGCATGCAATAACTATGTTTTCCATATTGTTGTCTGAATAGAACTCAAGACTTGTAGTTGAGGAAGATAATGATGGCAAAGAAGATGATCAATGGGATGATGAAGATCCCTTTGTTCATAGAAGAGTTGTTGCGAAGCCCCCTGCAAGAAGCTCGTCAGCCCATGAAGATGAAAGCCTGGTAATCTTCTCATGCTTACCTACATGTTTAAATTATATATTATTTTCATGTTTCTAAAATTATCATTTATTCAGATTGGTATGGATGTGCTTCTATATGCATGGACTGGTCATGAAACTCCTGTTACTAAGGCAACAATTATCTCAGTTGATCCAGACACTATTGTGGGCGAAGAGCCCCTTAGACCACGGACTTATGAGGTTGTTGTCAATGTTGCTATCAGAAGGGATGCTACGGTGCCTTTTGAATGTGACGGTTTACAATGTATCGCTGATGATGTCACAAAGTCCATTCCATGGCCATCTAGCCAGGTAATCACCAACAATACATGTTCCGTCCACTTGCCTCGAATTGTTTGGCGTGTGATATTGACTCCTGATTACTTTGCCACATGAAGCCCTACAAGCCAGGGGCATCTTCCTTGACCCGCCGTTAAGGTACTATCCTTAATAGTTAACGGTAGTTTACATTAAACTTATAGTAAACCAGCACAAAGGGTATATATACCTTTGAAGGCATAGAATTTTGTTCAAGGATCAAAACCATAGCAATGACAAAATTGTTGCTGCTGTAACAAAACTGCTGCTGCCACAAAACTGCTGTTGTAACAGAACTGCTGCTGCCACAAAACTGCTGATGTTGTAACAAAATGGGCACAAAACTGCTGCTGTAACAAAACTGTTGCTGCCACAAAACTGTTGTAACAAAACTGTTGCTGCCACAAAATGGGCACAAAACTGCTGCTGTAACAAAACTGTTGCTGCTGTAACAAAATGGGCATAAGGACTATTTTTTCTGATGAATTATCAAAAGTTGATGGAACACCTCAACATTAGTCAAGCCACGGTTTACTTACACATGCAATGCACTTGTCACAATGTACCATGTGTATGGAGTGTCAGGGACCCAATTTCCATGGACTTTATTTGGATCCATCATGAATGTTGTAGCTTAGCATACTCCATAGATATGTTGTAGCTTAGCATACTCCACAAGACAGGTATGAATGATGTAGCTGTAGCTTAGAATGTTGTAGCTTAGCATACTCCACAAGACATTATTTGGATCCATCATGAATGTTGTAGATGTAGCTTACAATGTTGTAGCTTAGCATACTCCATAAATATGCGTAGCTGGCCTGCAGTGGAGAACTCTATATACGTTGCTGCTGTCGGCCATGCTTTTGCCGTTATATTGCTGCAACGGCCCCGTTCGTACGCGATAAGTTGGTAAACGACAAGACAGGTTGGTTAGCACGAGGAAATTCTTGTGAAATTTAGGTGAGTTTTTGTTGTTGTCGGACTCGAGCACTGCAATGTAAACAAACAAAAATACTCCCATATAAAATCTACTAGCAAACTCGAGTGGAAATTTCCCTGTGTGCTACTCAAGTTAGCTATAGTACAAGATTCTTTCTGTTTTGCTATAGTAAAAAAATACATAAATATCTTAAAATACTGACCATTTTTATAAATCCGCTATGACCCTTACTATGTCATCTTTGTTGTTAACATTGTAGGAAAGACAAGAGGACAAGGAAGGCACCATGAAGCTGGTAGTTTGAGCCTGTATAGTGGATCTAGCTATCGTTTTGTAAATCTATATGGTGGATCTCTTAGCTATCATTTTGTAATGGTGGATCATTTAGCCATACTGGGAACAATGGAGTAGAAACAATGCACATTTTGGCTCTTATTAATTAGCTGGGTATTTTGTAGCAAACAAACATAAATGTTTGCAAGTGTAACGGAGCAACAAAAATTGATATGTTTGCATCTGTTTTAATATTTTGGAGTACATGCATACTGTATGGTGAGTAGATATCTAACGTGGTTGATATTGTTTAAGTAAGGCCAAATAATATATATCATCAGCCTCTGCTGAATTGTTGGTTGGCATTAAGTAAGTTCAAATAATATATATCATCAGCCTCTGTTGAATTGTTGGTAGACAAAACAAAACATCATCAGACTTTTGGTTGGGAAATGTTTATGATAGGGCTGACGGCAAGTCGGTCGACAAAGAAGCCACCATCAGGCAATCAGTTGGCGGTCGGTCGGTAAAACAAAAATATCAACGACACATCGGTCGGGAAAGGTTACCTCAAGGGCCAACAGGTCGTCGGTCGGGAAAGATCCATGGCATAGCCGATGGACAGTCGGTCGGCAATTCTTCCTACTATCGTCGGTCTGTTGGTCGGCAAAACTTTGTCGGTCGGCAATGGGCTTTCCCGTCTGGTTTTTCCCCAACAGACATCATCGGTCGGCAATATTTTTTGCCAACAGACTGTCTGTTGGTGGAAGCTGTTATACCGACCAACTTGTGTGTTAAGAATGTAGTGTTGTGGTGTAGTGCAAATATGAAACAAAACTGAAAGTAAACGGTGTTCAATGGTGGAAAACAAGGTCTAGGCTTCATACATTCACTAGTGGCAACTCCCAACAACATTAACATAGTCTAATCACATGATATTTCCACTAAAACATGCAATGGAGAGGTACTTGGAGATCATTCGTTTGTGATCAATAGAGGACGAGAATTATGTAGGGCTATAAAATCACACCTCAGAGTTCGTAGTTCTCATCTATGGATTTCCCAATGTCACCGCGGCCATCCAAAGAGAGTACCACAATCACCACAACATATCTCAAGGATAGTCGAAGAAAAGCACCAAGAGACTCTCAATCTTCAATAAATTCACAAAACAGGAAATCACTCATGAAATATTCTTCTAATCCATGTCCAATAGACCGTTGTCACCATGGTCTCGGGGATTATACTAGATAAGATGAAGTGAGTACATCAATCCAATACATAGAAGAAGGGGAAACATCATGGGATCACCCTAGATTAACATAGCCTATGATCACAATCAAGATCACATCATGGGAGAGAGAGATGACCGCATAGGTACACGTAGAAGACCTCAGTCCCGAGGGAGACTACTCACACATGGCCATGTTCAGCAAGAAGTTGATGGAGAGGTGCAGCCCAGAAAGGAGAGGACGGCCGACGGCGGCCACGCCCCTTGGGGGGTGGCGAACCTTGGCCCCTCTTCTTCCTTGAAGATGGTTCTAGTATGGAGGTGGTTCTCCACCTCAAGACGGCTCGGTGGGAGGAGGAAATCTCATAGCTCTTGGTGGCCCTCCTGAAATCAGGTTTTTCCTCTCCTTATATGAGTTGGGACGATCATCCTTGGCCTCTGATAGATTCCCTTTTGATCCAAGGGCTCTTGGGCACCTCTAGAACCTTCCTAGGAACCCCTCTCATCCCTAATGAGGTCCCCATGTCGTGGCTTGGCCGAATCCATCTAATATGGTAAGAGTTCGACTCAATCACGTCACCGATTCCCGTAATCCTGTAATCAGATATTTGTCCTCCAGTAAAACAGGATTTTCTAGAGCGTCCAAACACCAAATGGGTCGAATTGTATGTCTATAATTATCAGCATAAAATTCCCCACAACTTTTGCATGTTTTGTTTTTCCATTTGACGTCATATTCGAATCGGAAACAGACGATCTCTTAAATCTATAGGGGGACATATTTCAGGAAAGTCAAAGTCCACTCCAACACGGTTTACTTTTCTATTTTTGATAGTTCCTACACATCAAAGTGTAAAACAAGAACATTGTGCACTTTTGCAACTATTAATAGGTTAGTTCAGATAAATCATAAACTTAATATACAAACAATTATCAAAAGCATAAAAGTAGCATGGAACCATAAAAAATTATAGATATGTTTTGGACGTATCAACATCATCAAGCTTAGTTCCTACTCGTCCTCGAGTAGGTGAAACGATAAAAACAAAATAATTTTTAAGGTTGCATGTTACCAACATAATCTTGATCATCATATTTGTAAAAGCATTTGTAAGCTGAGATCATAGCACTCTAAACATAGGCATGATAGATATAATTCTAACGATGAAACTTAGCTACCATATTGCAACATGAAGAGTAACACAAACAAAAGATCATGAATAATAATGCACTTGAAAGTTATACGTTTGTTTAGAGCATAAAGAAAACATAGCAAAGTGGTATTTCACTTGTCCTTAAGAGTGGGGCAAAACATAAATGCCAGGACACCTTTGAAGTTCAAGTGGTGAGTAGATACAAATAATTTGAGAACAAGTAAAAACATAATCATGAATCAATCAATAATAAATTTTGGGACTTTGCACATTATACTCAGAATGACAACTATGCTCTCTTAATTGGTGCATAAAGTTAGAAGATGAAGACCCAACACAAAAGTTAAAGAAAGGCCCTTCGCAAAGGGAAGCAGGGATTACTCATGTTCTAGAGCTTTTGGAGATTTTTTAAATCAATACGATTGTAAAACAAGCTTTTCGGAGGTGCATAATTATCAACGAATGCTAGCAGATAGCCCAATACTTCTCATGTTGGACAAGTTTTGAGGAACGGCTCCCAAAGTGGGGACGATCACTTCCCCTTAGTCTCCTTTGTTTATCACTATTCTGATTTCTCATGACCAAAGCGTGAAGGAGGTGTTGTTTGTTGCTATTATCTTTTATGAGCTGGGCGCACTCATGCGAGTCCCTCCTCGTATTAGGGGTTCGGAGATTAGACATGCAAACCCAAGATAAAGCTTGTCAAGTATGAGAAGATCATGAGTTATCTACTACTTCCTCATGAGCTAAAACAGAGGCACAAAACAGAAATAATTTTGAAAGTTTTAAAGGTAGCACATGAGAAATTTACTTGGAGTGGCGGTTAAATACCACATGTAGGTAGGTATGGTGGACACATTTGGCAAATAAAATTAGGACTTGGATGCACGAGTAGAGCTCATACTAAGTACAGGTGGAGGCTAGCAAGAGACTGGGAGCGACCAACTAAGAGAGCAATAACGGCAATAATCATGCATAGCGACAAAACATTATTAATCAAAGCATAAATAATATTACAAGTAAAAAATTAAATGATCATAGAGGCTAGAGGTGACAGGTTTGTAGTCATGACATGGTGTGAGCATGCGCCAAGTCAACCCAAATGAAGCAGTAAAGGAGAATACCACAATATTATGCTTCGGTATGATAAAAATAACACATGATTCTTTCGATGGCACATTAAGCACTATCAACTATTTCAAAAAAGTCATGCTACATCAATAACTACTAAGCATATAATTAAGATAATATCTAACATGACATGTTAAAGTCTAAGCCACAGTCTAAACAAGCTTCCTATTGCACCACTATAAGCATGAAATATTTTACTCTTCTCCAACACCAATCAACTTTCTTGAAACAACTCCCATAGATAATATTAATTAAAGACCAGAGAGATAATCATATATAACTGAAGCAAACTAACAACCTCTAAACAAAATATGAGTGGAAAACAAGAGCTAGACGCAGTACTAGCAAAAAGTGAACACTCACAGAACAATAAGAGTGAAAACCAGAGTGTTCTAAGCAATTAAAACGAAGCGTGTCTCTCTCCCAAATAAGAATGATAGGATGTAACTTATTTATGACCTTAAAGCAAAACTAAAACAAAATAAAAAGTAAAGAGTGGGACGCTCCAAGCATAGCACATAACATATGAAGTGATAAAAATATAGTATGGAGAAAGACGAACTGATGATTGTTGATAGAGAAGGGGATGCACGGGGGCATCCCCAAGCTTAGATGCTTGAGTCTCCTTCAATATTTCTTGGGGTGTATGGGGCATTCCCAAGCTTGAGCGCTTGACACTCCTGGATCTTCTTTCATCATCCTCCATCGCATACTTGAAAACTCCATTCATAGAAACTCATCATAAGCTCATTAGAGTGGTTTGTACCATGATAAAATAATTCATTATCTATTTGAAATAAAGATTTCCATTAAAAGCTGTCGTTTCTCATGATTTCCCAAAGGTTTTTTGCAAAGGAAAGCAAGCTTGAGATTTGCAAAATGATGAAAACGCAAAATGTGGCAGAATGTGTGAAAAACAAAACAGCGTGTAGTAAACAATTTTTTTGGGGAACTTCTGCAACTCAAATCAAAAAACTCGGAACAGTTGCCAGAAAGAAAATTATATATATCATGTTGTCAAAACAATTCAGATCAAAAAGATGAACTAGTGATGTTTGGAGAATTTTTCCGTCAAGCACACAGAATCTGTTTCTGGACAGCATGTCACAACTTTTAAACTTTCTTGCAATCGGAGGCTAAAACTTGGCACAAAGCTTGAAAATAAAGATACAATGATGTTGCTACAGTAGTAAAAAGCATCAAAAACACTAAAAACTGAAAGTAAAAAACTCAAAGTAAATATAACAAGGGTTGTCTTCCTAGAGCTCTTTCTTTATAGCCATAAAGATAGGCTTAAGATTTTAATGATGCTCTCGTTGGAATAAGAGTTGTAGAACAAAAGAGAGCATGAAGAAGCAAATACCAAACACATTTGAGTCTAACATGCTTCCTATGCATAACAATATTGTAATAGAATAATTCATTGAAGCACAAAGCAATAAGCATAGGAAGGCAAAACAAGTGCAACTTCAAAACCTTCGACATAAAGAGAGGGAACTTGATATTATTGAAATATCAATAAGCATATGTTCCCTTCTCATAATAATTTTCAGTGGGATCATGAATAAACTCAACAATATAAGTATCACATAAAGCATTGTTACCATGATCCACATGCAAAAAGGTACTCTTACTCTCCACATAAGCATAATCTTTCTCATTGTAATAGTGGGAGTAGGACGATCATTATCTGCTGGAATTTTGTCTACTTTTGGGCCAGCCCAATATATAATTTCAGGAAATTCCTAATAAATCCTAGAGGCCCACGCAGCCCATTTGTGCAAGGCAAGAGGTGGAAATGTTTAGTCCCACATTGCTAGTTTAGTGGGAGTAGGACCTCCTTATAAGGGAGGATGTTTCCACACATGTATGAGCTTGAGAACAAGAGAGACATAAACACGTGCTCTGATACGTCTCCAACATATCTATAATTTTTTAAGGTTTCATGCTATTATCTTGTCAAACTTTGGATGTTTTGTATGCCTTTTATATCTTTTTTGAGACTAACTTATTAACTCAGTGCCAAGTGCCAGTTCCTGTTTTTTCCATGTTTTTTACCCTTTCAGAGGAGGATTTTAAAAGGAGTCCAAACGGAACGAAACTGCCAAAAAGATTTTTTCCGAAACAGGAGAGGATCGGGAAGCCTGAGAATCAGGGCAGGGGGCCAGCAGGGACCTCACAAGCCCCCTAGCCGTGGCCAGGGAGCCCGCGCCTCCCAGGCTTGTGGGCTCCCTGGGCCACCTGATGAGGACATCAATACCATTGCTACACCCACAGCACCAGCTGCTATACATACTGGACCAGTTACTAGAGCTCGTGCACGCCAATTGAATTACCAGGTACTTTCGTTTATTGGGAATACTTCTAATGTTCATGAACATATGATGCTGCCTAAGTTAGATACTTTTGTTGTTCTCATGAATGAAGGACCTAGCATGGACAAGAAGGATATCCGTTGGAGCGGGATGAAGCATGGCAAACAAGGGGCACGCGCGGGAGAGAACAATGGAGCTTCCCTTGGTGATTTCCGCACTTTAAAGCCACCATAAGGAGAGCATGAAGACTTTGGACGAAATATTCAAGACCCCACTTTATTAATTTCGTCCATAGGCTATTATAGGTGTTGCGCCACCTTATTTTTGGGCCAGGTCCATGTAATTTCGAAATACCATAATATAGGCTATTTTTAGAGTCCGTATGTGTGGGGAAACCGAGACTAGGGCTGTTTTCGGAACCCTTCCCCAAGGGTTACGAAATTGCCTCTCTTTTCCCTCATATATACAGCCCTTAGGGCACCGTTTAGACTTGGGTTTTGTTTAGATTTCAAGTTCGCCATAGCTGCAACTTCGCGTTCTTCGTTTGTGTTCTACGACCAGACAAAGACGTCACAGAACCCCACCTTCATCAATAAAGCTTTCCTCTTATATTCGCAATATCCTGATTGCAATCTTGGTTTCTTGCTTGTTCTTCGTTTGCGTGCAGGAAACAGACCCTCGTGGTCAGGTTGATCGTGCTCCGGCGTGATCAATAACCTCTCGGAGTTGGTTTAGCGATTGCTAAGGCGCGACGTCCTCACACGTTCGTAGTCGGATCGTCAAAGTCTACTCCATCTAAACGATATCCACGATCTCATCGAAAGACAGGGACAACTTCGCCTCTATCAAGTGGTATCAGATTTTCAGGTTGCTCGGTGAGATTCTACCAGTTTTTCATCTTTAGATCGGATCTGTTCTTCATACCTATCGTCCACGAAACAGCCAAAAAAAAATATTAGGCTTAGATCTTCATATCCGAACCAATCTGAGCCTTTGCATAATCTTTTCAGTAGTTTGCTTCGTTGAATTTGCGGTTACATCGTCGTGTCGAGTTGCTGGTCTTAGTGTCTAGTTCTTTAGAGTTTCGAGTTCTGTTCATAGTTTGTCACGCCGTCACCGCATCGTATTTCATCATATACCACCACCACGCCACCATTACCCTTGCTGCCATATACCACCACCACGCCACCATTATCCTTGCTGCCATATACCACCACCATATATCCATTACCCTCCTAGTCTGTTTCGGTTTAGGTTATTTCGAGATCTCTTTGATTTCGATTTCGCGTTTCCTTACCTGAGTAGGTTTCGAAAAAAAAAAAAAAAAAAAAAAAAAAAAAAAAAAAGAGTCTGGCACGCTTTCCAGAGCACTTTTTAGGCCAAAATTTCGAGGGGTGAAATTTTTTTTCCCTATAGTTTTGTTAGGTTTTTTTAAAGAGTTTTGAGACCCTCGCCATCATAGTGATTTTTTCGCATTTTTTTGGCCGCCGCAGCCCCGCACCGCTAAAAAAAAAAAGAAAAAAGTGTCCACAAAAAATTTCGTCCCTATCCTGTTTTTAGTCCTTGGGAAGAGTTTTGAGCCACTCGCCATTATAGTGATTTCCTGAAGAAAAAAAAAAAAAGAAAAAAAAAAGAAGAAGAAAAAAAAAATCAGAGTGGCTCTTCCCTTGATTAGTACGTGTCGTCGTGACTTCGTTGGTGTTCTAGGCTCGCGTCTCTAGTACGATCTAGCCTAGGACCAGCACGGTACCGTCGTTGAGCGTCTTTTCAATTTTGCATCTCTGAACTGATTATAGCTGACCCTTCTTGCTACCATCTTATAAGCCTTCCCAGCTCCACATACATCTCCATCGTGTGTTTGACACCACCTGGCAATCGCTATATCCAACCTTCGAGAGTTTTGACTACACCGGTTGCCGATCGCCACCTGCTGCTGGGTAAGAATTTGTAAGAAACTGAGATTTGCTTGACAGATTTGTGACACACCACCACCACTTCCTAGTAGTCTGTAGGATCATATTTTGCTGTGTTCCTCTTGCTGCTAACCATGCCAGGATCACACGACGAGGAGATCGACTGGGAGAACCTGACCAACCAGGAGCTTTATGATAAATTTCAGCAAATGATGTCTCAGCAGGTACAGGGTTTCCTCACAACCTTTGGAGAGGCCATGGAAAAGCTGGACGGTATGGAGCAAAAATTCGACACCAAGATGAATGCCAAGTTCAATGAGGTGCTTGCCAGATTACCACCACCAGCTATAGCTTCTGTTCCCCTTCAACCACAACAACGGCGACGACCGGGACGCGTGCCTCTCGGCCACGTGCAGCCTTTTATTGGTCTTGATCCTCCAACTGCTGCTGCTGGTGCTGGTGCTGGTGCTGCTGCTGCTGAGGTTTCTACGGCTGAGCAGCATGATGATTATGATGATGATTACGATGGTGATTACGATGCTGAGGGAGAGCATGCTCCAGTTCAGCACGGGGAACAACAACCACCACCACGACAAGCCGCCGGTCGTCCACATGGATACCACCGCAACGGTAGGGATGCACCACACCCTCAGGTACGGGATCACGACCATCTCCCTAAAGTTAAATTGAATATTCCTAGTTTTGATGGTCGCTATGTTCCTGATCTATATCTTACTTGGGAGTTAGAAACAGAACAACGTTTTACCTGCTTGCAATTTCCTGAAGATAGACGTGTGGCTGCTGCTGTTTGTTCTTTCACTAGTTTTGCTTGTGTTTGGTGGTCTGAATATTGTCGAATACATCATGCTAATATTCCAGCTACTTGGGCTGCTTTGAAAACTGCTATGCGTACTCGTTGGGTTCCACCATATTATCAACGAGACTTACTTCAAAACTTGCAGCGTTTACGACAAGGAAAAAAGTCTGTAGAAGAATATTATCAGGAATTACAAACTGGCATGATTAGATGTGGTATTGTTGAGGACAATGAAGCTATGCTTGCACGTTTTATGGGTGGACTAAATAGAGATATTCAGACTATTCTAGAATATAAGGATTATCACACTATCACTCGTTTATTCCATCTTGCTTGCAAAGCTGAACGTGAAGTGCAGGATCGACAGGCTTTGGCAAGAACTAACTTTTCTGCAGGTCGCACTTCCTCATGGACGCCACGAACCACGTCTACTTCCACACGTCCTCCTGCATCCGTACCACCTGTTTCAGCCGCCAATTCCACCAGAGATACCAGGAAACAGGCCCCTGCACCATCGTTCGCCAAGAGTACACCTTCTGGGCCCGCACAGAGTTCTTCTTCATCCACTGCATCTACAGGGCAAACACATGAGGTTATCTGTCGTCGTTGCAAGGGTGGAGGTCATTATGCGAGAGAGTGTCCATCCAAGCGTGTGATGATTATTACTGAGGATGGTGGATATGACTCCGCTAGTGATTATGACGAGGAGACTCTGGCTCTTATTGCAAGTGAAGAACGGGGTGTAGATGATACTGCACAAGAGACACAATACATGGCTGCTGACTACGCTGACAGGTATGAAAGCTTAGTTGCTCAACGTGTTTTAAGTGTGCAGGTAACACAGGTTGAACAAAATCAGAGGCACAACTTGTTCCATACTAAGGGAGTGGTAAAGGAACGTTCTGTTCGCGTAATCATCGATGGAGGGAGTTGCAACAACTTAGCTAGCATGGAGATGGTGGAGAAGCTATCTCTCACCACCAGACCACATCCTCATCCTTATTATATCCAGTGGTTCAACAACAGTGGCAAGGTTAAGGTAACACGTATTGTTCGTGTGCATTTTAGCATTGCTACATATTCTGATTTTGTTGATTGTGATGTGGTACCCATGCAAGCATGCTCCGTTTTACTTGGTAGACCATGGCAATTTGATAAAAATTCTGTACACCATGGTAGAACAAATCAGTATACTCTTGTTCATAAGGATCAAAATATAACTTTGCTTCCTATGTCTCCTGAACATATTATGAAAGATGACATTGCTAGAGCTAGTAAAGCAAAACAAGACCTACATAAGAGTGAAAATCAGATTGTAGCAAAAGAATTTGAGCAACACAATAAGCCTAATAAATCATCATCTAGTGTTGCCTCTGAAATAAAACTGAAAAGTGGTTGTTTACTTGCCACTAAATCCGATATTACTGATTTGGATATCACTACATCTGTTTGCTATGCTTTCGTCTGCAAAGAGGTATTATTTTCATTTGAGGACATGCCATCCTCTTTGCCTCCTGCTGTCATTAACATTTTGCAGGAGTTCGCTGACGTCTTTCCACAAGACGTGCCACCGGGATTACCACCTATTAGAGGGATTGAGCATCAGATTGATTTAATTCCCGGTGCATCGCTACCAAACCGTGCACCATACCGTACCAATCCAGAGGAGACGAAGGATATTATGCGTCAAGTACAAGAGCTACTCGACAAAGGTTATATACGTGAATCTCTTAGTCCTTGTGCTGTGCCTATTATTCTAGTGCCGAAAAAGGATGGTACATCGCGTATGTGTGTTGATTGTAGAGGCATTAATAATATTACTATTCGTTATCGTCATCCTATTCCTAGGCTAGATGATATGCTTGATGAATTAAGTGGCTCTCTAATTTTCTCTAAAGTTGATTTGCGTAGTGGATACCATCAAATTCGCATGAAATTGGGAGATGAATGGAAAACGGCATTTAAAACTAAGTTTGGATTATATGAGTGGTTAGTTATGCCTTTTGGTTTGACTAATGCACCTAGCACTTTCATGAGATTAATGAATGAGGTTTTACGTGCTTTCATTGGACGCTTTGTGGTAGTCTACTTTGATGATATCTTAATTTATAGTAGATCTTTGGAGGACCACTTGGATCATTTGCGTGCTGTTTTTACTGCTCTCCGTGATGCACGTTTGTTTGGTAACCTTGGGAAGTGCACCTTTTGCACGGACCGAGTATCTTTTCTTGGCTATGTTGTTACTCCACAGGGAATTGAAGTTGATAAAGCTAAGATTGAAGCTATTGAGAGTTGGCCGCAACCCAAAACGGTCACACAAGTGCGGAGTTTCCTTGGACTCGCTGGGTTTTATAGGCGTTTTGTGAGAGATTTTAGCACCATTGCTGCACCTCTCAATGAGCTTACAAAGAAAGATGTGCCTTACTCTTGGGGTACTGCACAGGAAGAAGCCTTCACAGTTTTGAAAGATAAGTTAACTCATGCTCCCTTACTCCAACTTCCTGATTTTAATAAGACTTTCGAGCTTGAATGTGATGCTAGTGGAATTGGATTAGGAGGTGTGTTATTACAAGATGGTAAACCTGTTGCATACTTTTCTGAAAAACTAAGTGGGCCTAGTCTGAATTATTCTACTTATGATAAGGAATTATATGCTCTTGTTCGGACTTTGGAAACATGGCAACATTATTTATGGCCCAAAGAATTTGTCATACATTCTGATCATGAATCTTTGAAACATATTAAAAGTCAAGCAAAACTGAACCGTAGACATGCTAAATGGGTTGAATTCATTGAGACTTTCCCGTACGTCATTAAACACAAGAAGGGTAAAGATAATGTTATTGCTGATGCTTTGTCTCGTCGTTATACTATGCTTTCACAACTTGACTTTAAAATATTTGGTTTGGAAACCATCAAAGATCAATATGTGCATGATGCTGATTTCAAAGATGTGTTGGAGAATTGTAGAGAAGGGAGAACATGGAACAAGTTCATCATTAATAATGGCTTTGTGTTTCGTGCTAACAAGCTATGCATTCCAGCTAGCTCTATTCGTCTTTTGTTGTTACAGGAGGCGCATGGAGGAGGATTGATGGGACACTTTGGCGTAAAGAAGACGGAGGACGTACTTGCTACACATTTCTTTTGGCCAAGGATGCGACGGGATGTTGAGCGTTTTGTTGCTCGCTGCACGACATGTCAAAAAGCTAAGTCACGACTGAATCCTCATGGTTTATATATGCCTTTGCCTGTACCTAGTGTTCCTTGGGAGGATATATCTATGGACTTTGTTTTAGGTTTACCTCGAACAAAGAAGGGGAGGGATAGCATATTTGTTGTCGTGGATAGATTTTCAAAAATGGCACACTTTATACCATGTCATAAAAGTGATGATGCCGCTAATGTGGCTGATTTGTTCTTTCGTGAAATTATTCGCTTACATGGTGTGCCAAATACGATTGTTTCAGATCGTGATGCTAAATTTCTTAGCCACTTTTGGCGATGTTTATGGGCTAAGTTGGGGACAAAATTGCTTTTTAGTACTACATGTCACCCCCAAACTGATGGACAAACTGAAGTAGTCAATAGATCTTTGTCTACTATGCTTAGGGCTGTTTTGAAGAACAATCTAAAACTGTGGGAAGAATGCTTGCCTCATATTGAATTTGCTTATAATCGTTCGCTGCATTCTACTACAAAGATGTGCCCTTTTGAAATTGTGTATGGTTTCCTACCTCGTGCACCTATTGATTTGTTACCTATTCCATCTTCGGAGAAGGTTAATTTTGATGCTAAAGAACGTGCTGAATTGATATTGAAGATGCATGAGTTAACTAAGGAAAACATTGAGCGCATGAATGCTAGATATAAACTTGCTGGAGATAAGGGTAGAAAACATGTTGTCTTTGCACCTGGAGATCTTGTTTGGTTGCATTTGCGTAAGGATAGGTTTCCGGATTTGCGTAAGTCAAAGCTAATGCCGCGTGCTGCTGGTCCTTTCAAAGTGTTAGAAAAAATAAATGATAACGCATATCGACTTGAGCTGCCTGCAGATTTTGGGGTTAGTCCCACTTTTAACATTGCAGATTTGAAGCCATATTTGGGTGAGGAAGATGAGCTTCCGTCGAGGACGACTTCAGTTCAAGAAGGGGAGGATGATGAGGACATCAATACCATTGCTACACCCACAGCACCAGCTGCTATACATACTGGACCAGTTACTAGAGCTCGTGCACGCCAATTGAATTACCAGGTACTTTCGTTTATTGGGAATACTTCTAATGTTCATGAACATATGATGCTGCCTAAGTTAGATACTTTTGTTGTTCTCATGAATGAAGGACCTAGCATGGACAAGAAGGATATCCGTTGGAGCGGGATGAAGCATGGCAAACAAGGGGCACGCGCGGGAGAGAACAATGGAGCTTCCCTTGGTGATTTCCGCACTTTAAAGCCACCATAAGGAGAGCATGAAGACTTTGGACGAAATATTCAAGACCCCACTTTATTAATTTCGTCCATAGGCTATTATAGGTGTTGCGCCACCTTATTTTTGGGCCAGGTCCATGTAATTTCGAAATACCATAATATAGGCTATTTTTAGAGTCCGTATGTGTGGGGAAACCGAGACTAGGGCTGTTTTCGGAACCCTTCCCCAAGGGTTACGAAATTGCCTCTCTTTTCCCTCATATATACAGCCCTTAGGGCACCGTTTAGACTTGGGTTTTGTTTAGATTTCAAGTTCGCCATAGCTGCAACTTCGCGTTCTTCGTTTGTGTTCTACGACCAGACAAAGACGTCACAGAACCCCACCTTCATCAATAAAGCTTTCCTCTTATATTCGCAATATCCTGATTGCAATCTTGGTTTCTTGCTTGTTCTTCGTTTGCGTGCAGGAAACAGACCCTCGTGGTCAGGTTGATCGTGCTCCGGCGTGATCAATAACCTCTCGGAGTTGGTTTAGCGATTGCTAAGGCGCGACGTCCTCACACGTTCGTAGTCGGATCGTCAAAGTCTACTCCATCTAAACGATATCCACGATCTCATCGAAAGACAGGGACAACTTCGCCTCTATCACCACCTCTACCCTAGGTCTTTCGTCTATAAATTCCCTAAAATCCTAGAAAAAACCAGGAGATCATCGAAAGTACTTTTCCACCGCCGCAAGCTTCTGTCTTCGCAAGATCCCATCTGGGGCACATTCTGGTGCCCTGCCAGGGGGATTCGGATACGGAGGGCTTCTTCATCAACACCATGACCTCTCCGATGATGCGTGAGTAGTTCACCATAGACCTACGGGTCCATAGCTAGTAGCTAGATGGCTTCTTCTCTCTCTTGGATCTTCAATACCAAGTTCTCCATGATCTTCATGGAGATCTATCCGATGTAATCTTCTTTTGCGGTGTGTTTGTCGAGATCCGATGAATTGTGGATTTATGATCAGATTATCTATGAATCTTATTTGAGTTTCTTCTGATCTCTCTTATGCATGATTTCATACCCTTGTAATTCTCTTCGAGTTGTGGGTTTTGTTTGGCCAACTAGATCTATGATTCTTGCAATGGGAGAAGTGCTTGGTTTTGGGTTCATAGCGTGCGGTGACCTCACCTAGTGACAGAAGGGGTAGCAAGGCACGCATCGTGTTGTTGCCATCAAGGGTAAAAAGATGGGGTTTTCATCATTGGTTTGAGTTTATCCTCTACATCATGTTATCTTGCTTAAGGCGTTACTCTGTTCATCATGAACTCAATACACTAGATGCATGCTGGATAGCGGTCGATGTGTGGAGTAATAGTAGTAGATGCAGAAAGTATCGGTCTACTTGTCTCGGACGTGATGCCTATATGTATGATCATTGCCTTAGATATCGTCAATACCGAAAACTTTGTGAAAATACTTCTACGAGAAGGTTTTATTGAAA
Source organism: Hordeum vulgare subsp. vulgare (assembly GCF_904849725.1). Taxonomy (NCBI): domain Eukaryota; kingdom Viridiplantae; phylum Streptophyta; class Magnoliopsida; order Poales; family Poaceae; genus Hordeum; species Hordeum vulgare. The sequence continues at coordinate 293,938,000 of NC_058521.1, read as the reverse complement.
ACGTTCGAAAACCATAGGGAAAGTAACAAATCTTTCTTGGCACGTGCCCCTGCTCCTGGTCTTCGAACTAGTCAATAATGGATGACTTTGCACGGTTCTATCAATTGCTCGACAGTAATTTGTTCACCCACCGTAATACTTGCTATTTTGAGAGAAGCCTCTAGTGAACACTATGGCCCCCGAGTCTACTCCACACCATATTTTCAGCATTACTATTTTTCTGCGTTGCACTTTCCGCCTTTAGATCTCACTTTGCAATCAATCTTGAAGGGATTGACAACTCGATTATAGCGTTGGGTGCAAGCTGTTTTGTGTTTGCGCAGGTACTCTGGACTTGATGAGATTCTCCTACTGGATTAATACCTTGGTTCTCAAACTAAGGGAAATACTTACTGCTCCTGTGCTGCATCGCCCTTTCCTCTTCAAGGGAAAAACCAACGCAAGCTCAAGAGACGACAGAAGATTTCTGTCGCCGTAGCATGCTCCTCCTCCTCCGCTGCCCGCGTCGCCTCGTCACGACGCGACGCGCCGCGGGTTGCGGGAATGAGCCGAGCCGAACTAAATTTTTGCCACGCACGACTAGTATACGAAAGGTCACTCGAAAGCTGAACGTTTTGCTGTAGTGGATATTGAAAGCGACGCAGCACTCTTCGGGTGGTGTTCGTTTTGTTTCCCACGCAGCACTCTTCGGCTCCCGTCATTGGCCTCTCGCCTCCTTCTCTTGCGCCTATAAAAGAGAGGTCGCTCCTCTCCAGAGAAGATGCAACAGAACTTCCTCTCGCCACTGGTTCCTTCCTCTGTGATGTTGCTACGTTCTTCCCCATCCCTACTTGCGGCGTGCACCGTAAGTCGGGACAGTAGGCCTCCGAAACTCCGTCTCTTCGAGTCTTGTATGGGAGAAGGGCGATAAGGTTTTTGGGGAGCGCTCAGTGCGACTACTGGCTTCCATCACGGACACCGATGATCTCTTTCCAGACGACGACTACTTTCCCGACGTCGACCACCTCTTCGGTAACATGGCCAAAGCCAACGCCAACCCTACTGCTGCTGCAACATAGTACGTACTCATGTTCTTTTTCGTTGAGTTCCTACCACAACTTTTTGCTATAGTGTCACTTCTAGATATGTTCCGTTTCTGCTCATCACTCCATATGATGCCTTGTGTATATACTACAGCTCTACATATGTTCTCTTCTAGATCATATGTGCACATGTCTTTCGTTGTCTCATCTTTATATTACATGTCTTGTTTCATCTTTTTTATGATAGCCATGTTTTCCCTAGCTTTTCTTTTAATAAAATTCTATGGTAAATTCCTCATATTTCCAACATTATCACCATTATAATCATCATAGCAAATTTTCTCCTCAAAAGTTGGGGGACTAAAAATATCATGTTCATCAAACCCGTCATCCCCAAGCTTAGAGCTTTTCATGTAATTAGCAATATTGGTATTCAAAGGAAGCATACTAATAACATTGCCACCATCATAATTTTTATGCAAATAATGAAGTTTCATAGGTTTTTTAATTTTCTCCTCAAACACTTCATGTCCTAGTTCAAGATAAAGTTTATAAAGCTATCTCATATTTTTGTTGTTTTCCATTAAGCCTAACTAGTGAAATAAAAACAAGAAACAAAAAGATTTAGTTACAAGATCTAAAGATATACCTTCAAGCACTCACCTCTCCGGCAACGGCGCCAAAAATAGCTTGATGTCTACGCACGCTTTTATTCTTGTAGACTATGTTGGGCCTCCAAGCGCAGAGGTTTGTAGGACAGCAGAAATTTCCCTCAAGTGGATGACCTAAGATTTATCGAACTCAGGGAAGTAGAGGTTGAAGATAGTCTCTCTCAAGCAACCCTGCAATTAAGATACAAGAAGTCTCTTGTGTCCCCAACACACCTAATACAATTGTCAGTTGTATAGGTGCACTAGTTCTCCGAAGAGATGTTAAAAGGCAAGTGATATGGATGGTAAAACAAGGTATTGTAAATCTGAAATAAAAATGGCAGCAAGTAAACATGAAAAAAACTGAAAGTAAACGGTGTTCTATGGTGGAAAACAAGGCCTAGGCTTCATACTTTCACTAGTGGCAACTCCCAACAACATTAAGATAGTCTAATCACATGATATTCCCACTAAAACATGCAATGGATAGGTACTCGGAGTTCATTCCTTTGTGATCAAGAAAGAACGAAAATTATGTAGGGATACAAAAGCACACCTCAGAGTTCGTAGTTCTCATCTATGGATTTCCCAATGTCACCGCGGCCATCCAAAGAGAGTACCACAATCACCACAACATATCTCAAGGATAGTCAAAGACAAGCACCAAGAGACTCTCAATCTTCAATCAATTCAAAAAAGAGGAAATCACTCATGAAAATATTCTTTTAATCCATGTCCAATAGACCGATGTCATCATGGTCTCGGAGATTATACTAGATAAGATCAAGTGAGTACATCAATCCAATACATAGAAAAAGGGGAAACATCATGGGATCACCCTAGATTAACATAGCCTATGATCACAATCTAGATCACGTCATGGGAGAGAGAGATGACCACATAGCTACACGTAGAAGACCTCAGCCCGAGGGAGACTACTCACACATGGCCATGTTGAGCAAGAGGTTGATGTAGAGGTGCAGCCCGGAGAGGAGACGCCGGCCGACAGCGACCACGGCGGCGGCCCTTGGCCCCCTTTCTTCCTTGAAGATGGTGTTGGTGTGGAGGTGGTTCTCCACCCCAAGGCGGCTGACTGGGCGGAGGAAATCTCGTAGCTGTTGGTGGCCCTCATGAAATCAGGTTTTTCCTCTCCTTATATGAGTCGGGACGATCATCCTTGGCCCTCCGATGGATTCTACTTTGATCCAAGGGCTCTTGGTCACCTCTAGAACCTTCCTAGGAATCCCTCTCAGCCCTACTGAGGTCCTCAAGTCGTGGCTTGGTCGAATCCATCTAATATGGTAAGAGTTGGACTCAATCACGTCACTGATTCTTGTAATCCTGTAATCAGATATTTCTCCTCCGGTAAAACGGTCTTTCCTGGAGCGTCCGAACTCCAAATGGGCCGAATGTTATGTCTATAATTATCATCATAAAATTCCCCACAACTTTCGCATCTATTATTTTTTATTTGACGTCATATTCGAGGCGGAAACAGACGATCTCTAAAATCTATAGGGGGGACAGATTTCAGGAAAGTCAGAGTCCCACTCCAACAAGGTTTCCTCTTCTATTTTTGATAGTTCCTACACATGAGAGTGTAAAACAAGAACATTGTGTACTTTTGCAACTATTAGTAGGTTAGTCCAAATAAATCATACACTTTGTATAAAAACAATTATCAAAAGCATAAAAGTAGCATGAAACCATCAAAAATTATAGATACGTTCTGGATGTATCAACGATCGACAGCGCACTGATAGTCTACACGTGGTGACCGAGAGTCTTAATCGTTTCACTGCAGTAATTCAACGCCTTCACACGAGAGACGTGGCACCCCGACAATCCCTCTCACCACGATGACGTCGTGACCAGGACAACGACGGTGATGGTGATTTTTCTGGGGTCTCCGATGCACGTGGAGGCTTACCTCATCGACCACATCATGAGGCGGAGACTCGCCGCCATGCTGGGCGGCGCCACGTCCATGGAGGCAATGGTGCCCAAGAGGATGATGGTTTAGGTCGAAGAAAGATAACCATACCTGAATTCTTGGGATGTTGTTCTGACCCGAAGAAGTACTTGGAGTGGGAGATGCGCATAAATCAGATTTTTGATGGCCACAACTACTCCAAAGAAAAGAAGGTTCGTGTTGCATCAATGGAATTTAAAGAGTATGCTCTTGTATGGTGGGATAATAAGAACCGTACTCACGAGCGACCAGCTACATGGGCTGAGATGAAGAAAATCATGAGGGAACGTTTTGTGCCTGCATATTACACTCGACAGCTTCATAGTAGATTGCGTCGTCTAGCTCAAGGTACAAAATCAGTTCATGAGTACTACAAAGATATGCAAGTTTTGATGGTCCGCACAGCTGTACGCGAGTATGCGGAGGCGACCATGGTACGTTTCTTTGAGGGGTTAGAAGAAAAGATTCGTGATCGTGTTGATTTAATGCAATATAATGATATTCATGAGCTACTTCATCAAGCGAAGCATGCTGAACGACGGGTATTGGAGAAGCGAGCTTCAAAGACTCATACAACTTACAACACTCGGGGACGTGGTTCTTCTCCTATTGATGATGGGTTTAGTGCTAAATCAGCTACTTCTTATAAGTAGGGAAGCACCGAACAAAGCAAAGTGGTGGCTACATCAAAGGAGGTTTCTCAGGTTTTATCTAATGCGACTTCATCTCATCATCGTAATATTATTTGCTACGAGTGTGGAGGTCGTGAACACATGAAGCATGAATGTTCCAATCAACGAAGGGTTCTACTTGTTGATGCGGAATATATTTCTGAATCTGAAGATGAGACGTCTAAGTTAGAGGATGGAATCGAAAGAGGTCATGGTGATACCATACTATGTTATCCTCAAGATGATCCTGATATGGAGAGTTTACTAGCACATAAAGTCCAGCGAGATGACAATACCATTGTTGGACAAGGACAGCGACGGAGTATTTTTCAAACTGCATGTACCATCAAGGGAGAGGTTTGCAAACTAATAATTGATGGTGGCACTGCTAGCAACATGATTAGCAACGATTTGGTGGGGTCTCTTGCGTTGCCAACATGGGAGCATCCAAGACTATACTATATAAAGTGGATAAATTATGTGGGCAAAGTAAAGGTAACACATAGGGTGAAGGTGCATTTTTGTGTTGATGGCTACGTTGATAAAATGGAATGCGATGTTATGCCACTACATGTTTGTCATCTTATTTTGGGACGTCCGTGACAACACAATATTAACGCTCTCCATCATGGACGCACAAACCGGTTCACTTTTATGCATAAAGGTGAGTTCGATGCTATTCTTCTCAAGGATGCAAAGAATATAAAATGTATCGTTGAGGTGTTCAAGAAAAAATCTGCAAGACATAGGTTGAAACCAAGGACGGTTTCCATTCAAGGGAAAGAGGATGATATGATCCAAAATACCGTCGCTGAAAATATCTTAGAAAGGTCAACCAGAAAAGGTTTGTAATTCCTCCCACACGTAAAGAGAACAAGAAACAGAAAGAATCTTTTGTTGTGCATGGCAACACCAATGAAGAAGTTGAATTGAGAGACAGTTTTCTACACGACGGCACAATGTCAACACATATTTGTACTGAACAATATTCACCTTGGTGCACCAAAGGACGTCCAGCTACTATTTGAAACGCCATGCATGCAAGCGCATTCACGTGAGCGCCCAATGAAGGAATTAATGAGTATAATACAAGGAAAGCTTGTTTTGTTTGGACGTTTGTGATCAGCCTGCCGGATAATTAAATTAGCTATATTTTGCTCAGTTAGATAAGAAAGAGAATTTTGTCTTTTTTCTTCTTTCTTATTGTTATGTATAGGCCAAAAGTACTACTCCCTCCGTTCCTAAATATAAGTCTTTTAAAAGATTTAATTACGAGTCTATATACGAAGCAAAATGAATGAATCTATACTTTAAAGTATGTCCTAGAAAGACTTATATTTAGGAGCTAAGGGAGTACTTGGTTAGTTTGCCGCATGACTTTTATCGTTTTAGAGTCGAGGTCAGTTCTGATAGTGGGGCTTATCCCTTTGTCATGTGCCTGCGTGCACGATAGTATATAAGGAGGTCGTTTCTCATGTAACGGGGGAGTTGGTTTTTGGCTGGTTAAACAGAAACTAGAAGCCCCAGGATATCTTTCCTAAGCGACGAGTTAGTTCGTGTGTTCCGTGAAGAAGCTTTAAGAATTACTTTGAGCTTTTGGCGAGAGATTGGAGACACCATCTCTAATTTGCCGCTGATCTGTTAAAGATCGTGCACGTATTTCCTTTTGTTAGGTGTGCGTGTTGTTTCCGTGGTAATTGCATTACAAGATCACAAGCGCCACGATGTTTCAGGTGACACCGTACTATAAAAGATTGGAAAATTTATTCCCGTCGTTGATTCTCTGTTGACGGTCGCATCAACCACCACCACCATCATCACAACAACAACAACAAAATCATCACCACCGACGACGACGACGACGGCGACGACGACCACCGACGACGACGACGACGATGATGACAAACAACAACGACAACGACAACAACAACGACAACAACAACAACAGAAACAACAACGACGACAACGACAACAACAACGACAACGACAACGACAACAAGAACGAAAGCAACAAGGACAACGACGACGAGGACAGCAACAGCAACGACAGCAACAAGGACAACACCAACACCAGCAACAACAACAACAACAACAACAACAACAACAACAACAACAACAACAACAACAACAACAACGATGACGACGACAACACCAACACCAACAACAACAACAACAACAACAACAACAACAACAACAACAACAACAACAACAACAACAACGACGACGACGATGACAACAACAACAACAACAACAACAACAACAGCAACAGCAGCAACAGCAATAGCGGTCGCGGCGACGGCAACGGCGACGATGACGATGACGACAACGACGACGACGACGTCGACGGCGATGACGACGACGACGATGACGACGATGACAACGACGACGATGACGACGACAAATGCAACGGCAACGGCAACGGCAACGGCAACAACAACAACAACAACAACAACAACAACAACAACAACAACAACAACAACAACAACAACAACAACAACAACAAAACGAACAAACAAATTTGTGGGACGAGCATAACTTATGCCTATCGACCAAGGCCAAAATTTTGGTGATGTCGCTACTGCTGATACTGTTGTGGCTTCTGTGGTTGTTACTGCTACTGTCGTTGAGAAGAATGAGGATTATGATGGTGATTATGATGATGAGTGAGATGTTGCTCCAAATAAGCACCAGGGGCAACCACCACCACAAGGACCAGGTCGTCCGCGTGGATACAATCGCAATGGTTGTGCAGCACCATCCCCTCAGGTACGGTATCATGACCATCTCCCTGCACTTGAATTTAATATTTTGACATTTGATGGTAGATATGTTCTTGATATATATCTTATTTGGGAGTTAGAAACAGAAAAATGTTCTACATGCTTACGTTTTCCTGAGGATAGACGTGTTGTTGCTCCTATTTGTGCATCCACTAGTTTTGCTTGTGTTTGGTGGTGTTAACATTGTAGAATAGATCATGATAATATCCCTTCTACTTGGGCTGATTTGAAAACTAGTATGCATGCTTGTTCACTTCCATCATATTATGAACGTGAATTACTTCAATAATTGTAGCATTTAGGATAAGGAAAAATATGTACAAGAATATTATCCGGAATGACAAACTGGCTTGATTGGATGTGGTATTGTTGAGGAAAATGAAGCGATGCTTGCACGTTTTATGGGTGGATTAAATAAAGAGATCCAGACTATTTTAGAGTATAAGGAGTATAACACTATCACTCGTTTATTTCATCTTACTAGCAAAACTGAATGTGAAGTGCAGGATCGATACGCATTGGCAAGAACTATTTTTTATACAGATTGAACTTCACCATGGATGCCACATACATCATCTACTTCCCCACGTCCTACTGTAGCATCGCCTACTTCAGCCGCCAACTCTATTCGATATATCAGGAAACAGCCGCGTCCACCACCCTCCGCCAAGAGCACACCTTCGGGTCCTACACAGAGCTCTTCTTCATCCATTGCATCAACAGGGAAAATGCATGAGGTTATATGTCATTGTTGCAAGGGTGAAAGTCACTATGCGAGAGAATGCCCGTCCAAGTGTGTGATGATTATTACTGAGGATGGTGGATATGACTTCGCTAGTGATTATGATGAGGAGACTTTGGCTCTTATTGCAAGTGAAAACGGGGTGTCAAGGATACTAATCAAGAGACACAATACATGGCTGCTGAATACGCTCACAAGTATGAAAATTTAGTTTCTCAACGTGTTTTGAGTGTGCAGGTTACAAAGGCTGAGAAAAATTGGAGGCACAACTTGTTCCATACAAAGGGATTTGTGAAGGAACGTTCTGTTCGTGTCATCATCGATGAAGGGAGTTGCAACAACTTGGCTAGCATGGAGATGGTGTAGAAGCTATATCTCAACACCATATCACATCCTCATCCTTCTTACATCCAATGGTTCAACAACAGTAGCAAGGTTAAGGTAACATGTATTGTTCGTGTGCATTTTATCATTGCTACATATTATGATTACGTTGATTGTGATGTGGTACCCATGCAAGCATGCTCCCTTTTACTTGGTAGACCATGGCAATTTGATATAAATTATGTACACCATGATAGAACAAATCAGTATACTCTTGTTCATAAGGATAAAATATAATGTTTCTTTCTATGTCTCATGAACATATTATGAAATATGACATTGCTAGAGCTTGTAAAGCAAAACAGGAGCATAGTAAGAGTGAAAATCATATTGTGGCAAAGGAATGTGAGCAAGAGGATAAGCCTAATATACCATCATCTAGTGTTGCATCTGAAATAAAATTGAAGAGTCGATGTTTACTTGCCACTAAATCTGATATTACTGATATGGATTTTACTACATTTGTTTGCTATGCTTTTGTATGCAGTATTATTTTCATTTGAGGACGTGCCTCCCTCTTTGCATGCTGATGTTACAAACATTTTGTAGGATTTTGCTGACATCTTTCCATAAGACGTGTCATCGGGATTACCACCTACTAGAGGGATTTAGCACCATATTGACTTAATTCTTGGTGCATCGCAACCCAACCATGCGCCATACCATAACAATTGAGAGGAGACGGAGGAGATTATGCATCAAGTACAGGAGATGGTCAAAAAATGTTATACATGTGAATCCCTTTGTCTCCATGTTGTTCCTATTATTCAAGTGCCGAAAAGGGAAGGTACATCGCGTATGTGTGTTGATCATACATGCACTAGTAATATTACTATTTGTTATCATCATCCTATTCCAAGGCTAGATGATATGCTTGATGAATGAAGTGGACCTACAATTTTCTCCAAAGTTTATTTGCATAGTGTTTACCATCAAATTCTTATGAAATTGGAAGATGAATGAAAAGCAACATTTAAAACTAAGTTTGGATTATATGAATGGTTAGTCATGCCTTTTGGGTTAACTAGTGCACCTAGCACTTTCATGAGATTAATGAACGAGGTTTTACGTGCTTTCATTGAACTATTTGTAGAAGTCTATTTTGATGATATACTGATTTACACGAGATCTTTGAAGGAACACCTGGAATATTTACGTGTTGTTTTTATTGCTCTAAGCGATGCACGTTTGTTTGGTAACCTTGGTTTAACATCCCAAAATTCTATATTTTGGAATGTTAAATTAATTAAGTAATAATGATTACTTGTGTGATCGTTGTTTAAATTTGAGTTAAGTTAGAAAACTTTTGAAAATTTAATGAGAAGGGAACAGAAGGTCTTTCCCAAAAATTTCGATTTAAATCCCGATTAAATTTTGAGTTTGAATATTTTCAAAATCCTATGACAAAAGAAATAAAGACTAAAGGAATCTGACCCTTCAAAATTCATAGGAAAATTTGTAATGTATTTGAAAATGGAAAAATAGAAAACTATTTGCAAACTATTTGAAAATCAAACTCCAAATCTTTTTTGAATTTCAAAGACATATGTTTTAAACTATTTCATTTGGCTAAGAAAAATAGTTCATATTTTTCTATTTTTATTTGAAGATTTTCGTATAATTTTATTTTGAACACGGTTCATTTTCTATTTTATTTCTTGTGTTTTCTTCCTCTGTGATTTAATAAAAAGAAGAGCTTTACAAAAAAAGGAGTTAGCCGCCAGGCCGAGGGGACCCATCAGTCTAGCTTGTCGTTTGGGCCCAAGGCACAACCCCCTCCCATTGTAGCGCTACCGCTTGGCTGCCTCCAACTTTTTATCTCTCCCTCGCCTCCCTCTATCACCAACGGGTAGACCCCACGCCCTTCTTACTCATCCACACAAAATGCAACACACAAACCCCATCGATGTATGCACCCGTGCCGCCCCACTACTCCAAGAAGATGGCCCCTATAAAAGCCCTCGCCCTCGCAGTCTTTTGCTCACCAAATCCCCCTCCCGAACCATCTCACTAGAGCCTTAGCTCAAGATTTGTTTCAAACACTAGATTGCTAATAAATTTTATTTCAAAATATATTTTTGGTTAATTCTTTTTGCTACTGTCTTCTATTAGGATTGTTTATCTAGTGGTTTAATAAAACAAAACTTATAAAACGTATTTAGATCACTCTAAAACAGATTCAAAAACAATAGCTATTATGCCTAGTTTTCTTGACATCAGTTTTTTATTTTAATTAAAAGTTCTTTATTTTGCCACTTTATTTTAATTTTAATAACGTTTCTGTTAGTAATTGGGTAAAAAATATTATAGTTTATTAAAATAATTTTAGTCAGATTTGAGTTCAATCTTGTTTTCTTCATAACTTGAGTTTTATAAAACGTTTTTAATTGATTCTTTTTGGTGGTGAAAGATTTTATAAAATACTATCTGTTAAACTAAAAAAATCTATTATAATTTTATTTTATCACCGAAGTTATTCTGCTTTAATTGCTAAGAAACTTGAGTTTTCTTTACATTTTGATGAAGTTTCTTTGAGTTCCTTTTAATTTTTCCTTTTTGAATTTCTTTATGATTTCTCTATAGTTTTGATTATTGATTTCCTTTTGATCAATAGTGTGATTTATTATGTATTCCATGCTTGTTCACAATAGGTTTCCTAGAGTATGACGAGTAGAATTATCAGGATTTATGAGAGCAAATCCATCACCAACAAGTACTACGCAAGTCACTTTTATCATCACTTTACCATTTCTATATTTTATTGCATTAGTGTGAACTTCCACCTTGCATCAAGTAGGTACATTTTAATTCGTAGTTCTTGAGTAGTATCATGAGGTAGGAACCCATACCCTTGTCACCAAGACTCGGGAATCATTGTTATGTTAGGTGCATCTATGCTTTAGTAGATGGGGATTAGTATGAGTGTTTCATCTGAGATGTGAGTGTGATAGTAATATCTGGATCAAGCTCAAGACTACAAGCCTTAAAGATTTCAATACACCTATATGTGGACTCCTTGCAAGAAGAGGGGATCCGAGGGATTGACCACAGATTACCCAGTTTTATGGAAGGTCACCCAGGCTCAAGGAGATTGATGGGCCTTTCAAGACCAGAAGCTTTCATGTGCAGCCGCAAGTTGTTACACGCTCCTGCATAGTTGAATACTCGGGAAAGATTGTGTCTCAGTCATCCCGTTCTCAAACACCAAGCAGTGCGAGGACTTCAAGGGGGGGGGCAATCAAGACTTGTGAAAAAACTGCACAAACCTCTCGAGAGTGATAAACAAATCGATTAGTCGTGTCCCTGGTTACGGACAATTTGAGAAACTCGAATTGGAGTGTGGATATTATCAACACTGTTACCCACTAAATTAATTTGGGATTATAATGACCTGAGAATGAGAATTGGTTGGTGGAACCATCTCATAAATGACATCCACATAGTATGCCAAAGAAAATGAAAACTTTGAGTTAGGACAAAACTGGATTTTATGCAAAAACTCAGGCTTAGATCTACCACAACCATATTGCATATAGAATAGCCTATTCATATGTTTTAATTCCCAATGGCACCCGCATCCATTGGGTGAGGGTAAAGCTCAACCAAACCCGCACCCATGTCCTCAAATTTCAACCACACCCGCACCCGCGTTTGGATACAAATTTTATACCATACCCGCATCCATGTGGGTATTAAAAACCCACGGGTAAACCCACCAAAAAAACTCAACATGATATGCTATGATGTATATGAAAATAACAACACTATGTAATTCAAAAATAACATTAATGCAGAGGTTGTAGCCCAACATAAGGTGCATAGAAGCATAACAAATATATATATCCTAACATCGGCCAATACATGTGGAAAATAATCACATGGCATGCCAGAATCAACTTCGCAAGTCCGCAATTTAACCATTACAATTTACAATAAAGGTTCATATGACAGGGAATATAAGATATAACTAAGTTTATCACACATTAATCAATTGCTTCAATTCTCCATGCCGCTGGTCGAAATCGGCACGGCGGTGAGGTGAGGTCGTGACTTGTGAGGAGGAGATTGAGGAGACGGAGAGTTGAGGAGAAGATGAGATGGGAGGAAGAAAAGGCAGGGCACGGCGCAGGGCGATGATTGAGGAGATCGGGAGACTGGAGAGGAAACGAGGGCGTGGGAGTCGAGAAGTCCAGCCTCCAGAATTAATTACGACTACCAGCGATACGAGGAGGCTGGAGGTGGCGCGTGAGTGCGTCTTCGTGTACTAATAGATTTATTTGGGACTTTTTTCAGAATTACCTTGGTTCACAGACCCACATGTCATATATACCGGGTATGTGGGTACGCGGGTATGGGTTTTGATGTACCATGCCCGCACCCGCAATACCCAATGGGTGCATACTTTTTACCATTTATTTACCCATGGATAAAGATTGTTTTCCCATACCCTCACCCTAATGGGTAAATACCCGCTGGGTATGTGGGTAATGGGTACCCATTGCCATCTGGAGTTTTAATTCTGATCTTGTTGGTACATTCAATATACTAACCTACATGGCTGGAACTTATCATGTTGCACATATTTTTATATCGACGGGTAAGAGTAAAGATAGAGGGTTACGGTCTACACTCAACTTGTCGTTGGCATTGATGGGACTCCATTACCCGTGTGTGTTGTTCCTCATGTGAAATATAAGGTATACTCAGTATGTACAGTACTTCTTTTACATGTGATGTCATGGTATTTCATCGAAGTACTGTGAGTGCGAGCATACTGATCCAAGGATGGCACGGAAAGCATAGAGACTTGACTGTATTGGGTCGGGTTGCTACAGAGATGGTATCACATCCCATGTTGATTGTAGGATGTCACCCTAGAAACTAGAAAGCCCCTAGGAGAGGATATCTCCAAAACTTTATTTTTTTCAAAAAGATCCTTTTCTTCTCGTCTTCTCTATTTTCATCAAATAGTACCTGTTACCTCAAATAGTTAGAATATACCCCTTTCTCTTTTGACCTCATGAGGATCCACTCAGGACTACTTGAGAGTAAAAGGATTTCATTATGCAGAATTGCAGCTACAAGTGTGTTGAAGACTCTGAAGACCCCGAACAATCCCAATATTGGTATGGTCTTTAGAAGACCCAAACCCTTGTTTTATTTTGATAGAGTTGCTGTCGGAAAACCCCAAAATGACTGCTCACTTTCACAATTTCTAGCAGTTGATCAATAAAGTGTTATCCTCGAAGGCAAGCATCATCGGATTGAGAACTTCAAGTGCATGTTTGGACCAGAAAGGTTTAACCCTAGAGATCATCACATAGGCATTGGAGACTATCACAATGCCATAGACATGGCAATGTAACTGGTAGAATTGGAAACCAACATCATCCCAACCCAGTTGCACCAACAGAGAAGGATGAGAGTCAGATACTTGATTCGATACATGAATAAAGGTCACTATGGTAGTAAATGCCAAGAGGAGAAGCCAACAACCCAAGGAAATTACATAATCAGAAAGAAGCCCCGAGACTTTTCGGAAATCATTTGTTTCCGGTGCAAGGAAGGAGGACATTTTGCCAAGAAATGTTCAGATGAGAAGAAAGTTGGTACTTAGTAATTTAGATTTCGGATATTGGAATAAAGAATGTAATAAGTCTAGTAGAAGCACTCTTATTTTCATTGGGATGTTGAGTTTAGTTATGTGATGCAAGTCTGAGAGATTGTAACAATACATGAATCAATGTGTCTTGATCTCATATGTTGAATTGTGTGTCATGAGTTGTTAGTCTATAAACAAAGATTGTGATCATGTTTAGAGATACGAAAATATGGTCTATGGATGAACTAGTACATATTATTTTAAGGGTGGTAATACCCTGTGAAGACACTTGATCAATGGGAAGAAAACATGTATTCATGGCAGCCCATAGAGTGGAGCTTGAAAAAAAAATTGGATTTTGTTTGCTAATATAATGGTTACCCCAAGAGTATTAATGTCACATCCCTGGATCCCTAACTAGGGTTTAGTATTTGTGCTCATCTTTTCTTCCACTTCATTCAGTAAATTGAAACAAACTCCAAGAAGTGGTGAAACTCAAACCAAAAACCTTAGCCACTTCTTATTCAAGGGGAAATTCAAATCTTGCCAAAATCAATGAACCCAAAATGGACCTGTGGGAGACTTCTCGTTCTTCTGGTGCACTCCGCGCAGAGTTTAGCCGCCTGTGCCATGTTTCCGAGCCTCTCCGCCGTCCTGGAGGTCGCCGGAGGCTCACCGCCGGCGAGAACGACCTCGCCGCCACTGGATCTGACCCCCTGAGTCTATGACAGGTGGGGCCAGCCTCTGGTTAATTAGTAATAATAAAAATAAAATTAACTTAATTAAATTAACCTAAGCAGTCACTGACACGTGGGTCCTACCCTGCTAATTAACTAATTAACTTAAATTTAAACTAAAAACTGGCCTGAGTCACTGACCAGTGGGTCCCACTGGTCAGGTTTGACTTTCAACGGCCAGTTGGACCTGCTGATGTCACGCTGATGCAATAAAGCTTTTTCTGTTTAAAAATAATTCCAGTATAAGTTCAAAACTTTGGAAATTCATAAAAGTTTGAATATAACTCCAAATTGGACAAATAATATATAAAAAATGATCAGAAAAATCCAAGGAATCTGAATATGTCATTTTCAAACATGCTTGAAAATGTTAACTTCACCAAACATGCAAAATGGTCAATGGGTTAAATTTGATAAATGCTTTGGAGTTGGAATTTGAAATTCATTTGAATTCCACTTCAAATGCCATGACCAAACAATGCTCAATCACAACCAGCAACTCAACATATCATTCCCATGCATGTTAAAACAAGATGACCTGAGCATCAGGTCGAATCAATTAAAAGGGTATTCGAAAATACCTGGTTTGAAGTGATATTTGAATCTTGATTCAAATCAACTTCGACCTAATAAATGGTAGCTACATTAGCCTACCACCTTTCATCTTCATGACATGCTCATGCATCATCTTGTTGCATATGATTGATATTGATTGATGTCATTTCTATCGGAAGGCTCCGCTCCTCCGGATTCCATCGAATATCCGACTGACGGATATTGTCCCTTTGCTGAGCAACAAGGCAAGCAACCATTTTGATCATCCCGATAAATCCCATGTTCTCGTTCCTGCACTTACTTATTGCATTAGGATCAAATGCTTCAAATGCTTTTGCCACGTTAGTTGAACCCACTTCCTTTGCATGACCTGTCTTTGTCACAGTAAATAGCTGAACCTTGCAACCTAGCATACCTGGTAGATGCTTGAGCCATGATGTTCCTTATCCTGCTATGCATGCTATGCTTAGAGTTGTGTATGGTCTGTCATCTGGGTGATGAACAGAATTGTTCGAATGTGTTCAGTAAGTAAAGGTTGTGTGTTAAACCTGATTTGGTAAAGGTACCGGTGAAAGGCTATGTAGGAGTACATGGCGGGTTGTTTCATTGGAACCGTCCTTAGGAACTGAGTTCCGTGTATGTAATCCAAGACGAGATACTACCACATGCTGGGCCCTGAAATATGACCCCGCTCGACTTATTAACCGCTTAGTACTCGGTCCAGGAGTTGCAAGTAGTTTCTAGTGTTTATAGTCATGCTGGAGGCCGTGCATAGCGCTGACCTGAGAGGTGGGCTATGATGCGGTAGGCAGTGGCACGGTGTACCAAGTGGCACCCGGATGGTGGGCTTGGGAACCCTGCGCACATCGTTTGGGCCCGTGGCAGAAACCTCGGCCAGACTTCCGTGCGGGTTACCCTCAGATAGGCGATAGACCTGGACTAAGTATTAGCGTGGTTAACGGTCGTGGCCGACTCCCTCACTGGGCTTCCGCTTGAAGGTTGTCGAGGTGCATGACGTGCACATGGCGATAAGTGGCGAGAGCGTGTGTGAAGAAGTACAACCCTGCAGGGTTATGATCTATTCGAATAGAGGCGTCCGCGGATATGGACTACTTGGAAGCATATGTTGTTCATAGATAACTTTAATGGCTACTCATAAAATTGTCAAGATAAGTGTGAGTGTCGTGGACGGCATTTCCGTATGGTGACGGAATGATTCCATGATGGAGTATTGTTGTGGTGTTAGTGGACTCGTGTGCGATAAATCAAAGTTGTCAAAACTAATTTAAAATGCAAGTTGTCTAGCCACGAGCCAAATGCTGGCTTTCCGCATGAAACCCCACAATTCCTTATTGATACATTGCATGAGTAGATAGTTTATCCTAAAGTCTTGCTGAGTACTTTTGTACTCACGTTTGCTTAATAAATTGTTGCAGAGGTTGTTAATGACCCTAATGGAGGGTTCTACCTAGACATTTGACGATGAAGAGTAGCTGGTATCCCAGCTACGATCCGGCCCTAGGATGGGTCTGTAGATAGTCAGGCCATGTGCCTTTATCTTTCCATCTGTCTGTACTCAGACAGCTTTACTCTTCCGCTGGTTTGTAAGAACTGTGTGTATGATTTGTGATGATGGGTCGTGAGACCCCTACCTTGTAATATTATGTGTGTGGCTCTTCCGAGCCTTCTAAATAAAGTTGTATGTTATGGTTATGTTGTGATGCCATCGATGTATCTATACATATCGGTATGCCATGCGTACGTGTGTTGTACTTGATATGTATGGGGTTCGATTACCTAGACGTAGGCTTTAGTAGCATTCCTTATAGGGAAATGCCCCTTTGTGATCCAACGAGCCATGGTAGTTCGCTACTGCTCTGGACACATTGGTTGACCGGCATGTGTCCTTCTTAGCTGCTATGTTTGTCCCCTTTGGGGAAATGTCACACGATGTAATGGAGTCCCTGTAGCTTGCTATGACTCGTCTACATTCGCTGGTGACCGACACCTGCTTTGCTGGGTCATGTATTCCTGTCCCTGTGCGGAACTACCGCTTTGGTTTATGACTAGACATGTCGGTCCAGGTTCTTTGTCATTGGATTGCTAGCGACACAATTGCATACGCGAGTCTTAAGGCGCAAACGGTCCCGGCTAAGGTAAGGCTGCAGCCGTGGCGATAACCGTGCGTGAGACCGCAAAGAGATGTGATGTGTTACAGGCTGGATTCCTATGGCTTAGGATCAGGGTCCCGACAATTAAGGAATGAAGTACAATTGGAATCAAGAGAACTAAGAAATTTTAATGTTGGAATAAGGAATAAAGGAAACCTCGATGACAATACAAAACTATACAAGTGTTGAAGTGAGTCCATAACCCACTTGTCGCTCGGGATTTGATAAGGAGCAAGCACAACCTTGTTGAAGGAAGAACTCCGGAAGAAGCTGCGAGTTCATTAGGAGACGTTTCATAAGAATTTACGAAACCCCGATAAAAGGACATGGATGTCGCCTAGAGGGGGGTGAATACGCTCTTTAAAATAATTATGGTTTAGGCTTGAACAAATACAGAATAAAACTAACACTCCATTTGTGAAGCACAAAACCTAAAACAACTAGGCTCACCTATGTGCACCAACAACTTATACTAAGCAAGATAAACAACTAAGTGATAGCAAGATATATAACAAGAAACAATATGGCTATCACAAACTAAAGTGCATAAGTAGAGGGCTCGGGTAAGAGATAACCGAGGCACGCGTAGACGACGATGTATCCCGAAGTTCACACCCTTGCGGATGCTAATCTCTGTTTGGAGCGGTGTGGAGGCACAATCCTCCTCAAGATGCCACTAAGGCCACCGTAATCTCCTCACACCCTCGCACAATGCAAGATGTCGTGATTCCACTAAGGGACCCTTGAGGGCGGTCACCGAACCTGTACAAAGAAGGTTGGGGCAATCTCCACAACTTATTCGGAGGCTCCCAACGACACCATGAAGCTTCACCACAATGGACTGTGGCTTCGAGATGACCTCAAATGCTCAGGACGATCTCGACAACCTAATTGGGGACCCCGACGCTTGCCTGGAGCTTTACACCACAATGATTGAGCTCCGAGGTACCACCAAGCTTCTAGGACGCCAAAGCATCCACGAAGAACAGTTTCTAGGGTACCAAGTACCCCAAGGGTTATAAGCTTATCACACTTCTCACTTCCACATATCACCGTGTAGAACTCAAACCGATGCAACTAATGCAATGGCAAGAACACGCGAAGTGGTCAAGTCCCCCACACTCAAATCCCTCCACAACAACAAAAGCTATGGAGGAATATGAGAGGAAGAACAAGGGGCTCACAAAGAACTCCAAGATCAAGATCCAAGGGGTTCCCCTCACATACAGGATAAAGTGATTGGTGGAGATGTGGATCTAGATATCCTCTTTATTTTCCCTCAAGAACTAGCAAGAATCATTGGAGGGATTGAGAGATAGCAATATCTAAGAAGGTAAACAATGGGGGGCAAACACGAGCTGGATGGATAGGGAACCATTGGGGAAGAAGAACCCCTTAAATAGGTCCCCAGGAATCTGACCATTACAGTCGTTTTTACACGGCACCGGTACAACCGGTTGCGAGGGCGGTACAACCGGCCATCCTGATTTAGCGGAACAATCGACCAGCCACCGCCCAACAGCCGGTCCAAAACAGATACTTGGCATGAGGTTCCACCTGCCACGACAGTTGGCCGTAGCTAAGTCCCAAGCGGAACAACGCTTGGAACACCGGTAGTACCGACTATACTTAATATATGGGTACAACCGGCCCACCACTGCCCAACTACCGCACCAAAACAAAGTCGTGTCCTGTTGTGGACCGGTGTTGGGTCGGTACAACCGTCCAGGGGTTGAGCGGTACAACTGCCCTAGACATTGGTACAACTGCTGGAAGAAAAAATGAAATATCAGAACTGCCATAACTTCGGCAAATGAGCTCCGAATTGAGCAAACTCAAGCTTGTTGGATTCACGATGACAAGAGTTATCCAAACAGCGACTCGAAATCTTAAGAACATGTAGTTATGAAAAAGCCAATGAGATAGATATGTGAAACCACTATGAATGAAGAACCGGCAAAAACTCCCAACATCGAAAACATCATAGAAGATGCATATGGACTCCGTTTTGAATGAACTCGAGATTGTCATGAAGATGACCATAAGCTCTACAGCTCACAAAGAGAAACACCAAACAAGAACCAAGAAATATGATGCAATGATGCAAATGGTTTGAGCTCTCAATGAACGATACGATCAAGCTACTCACTTGAGAGCCCCCTTGACAGTACGACAATCTATCCTAAAACAGAAAAACCTATCAAGGGCAAAACTTATACCTTGCACATAGTCCACTTGAGCTAGATGATGATGATCTTGACTTCCTCAAGATGGAACACCTTTCTTGATTGCGTTGGCTTGATGAAGACTAGTTGATTTCTCCCCCATACTCACTATGGGTGAGCCACTCCTCAGCACATCTTCACAAGTCCATTGTCACCACAATGGACGGCAAGCTTCAAGCATGATATCTTTGTGATGATCCACTTCAACTTGCACACTGCAATCTTGATGACGTCACCACTTGATGTCATCCTTCATGGGTTGAATGGGATCTTCCTCTTGACGCAAACCCATGGAAACACACCTAACCCCACATAGAACTCTCACAAAGACCATGGGTTAGTACACAAAAGCGTAATGGACAATGCTTACCATACCATGGGATCGCTTGGTCCCTCTCAGTACTTCTTGTATGCTTTGTGTGTTGATCAACTTGATTTACTCTTTGACTTAGTCTTGATCAACTTTGTGTCTTTATAACCATTGTTTGGATAATACCCTGAATACCACATTGGTCATCATATAAACTCCTAGAAACTAATAGATGGACTTCAAGAAGTGCCTATCGACAAATCCTACAAATATAACTTAAGGAAACCATTAGTCCATAGGGATTGTCATCAATTACCAAAACCACATATGGAGAAATATGCTCTAACACCCGAGAGTTGTGAAGAAACAATAAATGTTTTGTTTGTCTTGAAAAATCGATGGATTTATCCGAACTTGGTTCATGGACAAGAGAAATTCGGCAATACTTGTGAGGATGCCCGAGTGTTAGAATGCGGGATTCACTAAACCATATACAAGGTAATGATTTGGGTGTGATGTGGCTTGGACACCATGACGACTTGCTCTTATCATTTCTCTTGCTATTTGGAATGGTAAATCTAGATTGACTTACCTTTAGTAAAGAGATAGCGATATTAAGCCAAAGTAAAACTTAGAATGGTATGACAAGAAACCCTTGTACAAGGCAACCGTTGCCAATAGTAGGTTATACAGTGAGAATAAAGCCAAGACCAATTTCCTCGAGGAAACATTATTTGATGACCACCATGAGATTACCGATAGTTGTTTAGTATTGGCGCCACACCTCTCACACAAGAAGACCCAGTCTCAGAAGAACTTTAATTTTATGAAAGGATTGAAGAATTTGAAAAAAAAATGTTATGCTATACAGAAGACCATCAATGAAGGAGTTATTGTAAGATATGTGAGAAGACCGATGTTATCAACACTAAGGAGGAAGTATATGAGGTGTGATGGAACCGTAACTTTTCTAAGGGTGGTAGAACCCACACCTTATCATGATCGATCGATTCTTGAGAAGACCCCCAAACCATAATCTTTTCTTTCTAGCCTCACTGAAGCTCGAGGACAAGGTTCATTTTAGGTGTGCTAATTTGTAACATCCCAAAATTCTAAATTTTAGAATCTTATATTAATGAAGTAATGATGATTACTTGGGTGATTATTGTTTGAATTTGAGTGAAGTTAGAAAACTTTTGATAATTTAATGACAAGGGAATAGAAGATCTTTCCCAAAAAAATCCATTTGAATCCCTATTAAATTTTGACTTTGAATCTTTTCAAAATCCCCTCGAAAAGTAAATAAACCGTGAAGGAATATGACCCTTCAAAAGTCACACGAAAATTTGAAATGTATTTGAAAATGGAAAAAAATAAAACTATTTACAAAAGATTTGGAAATCAAACTCCACATTTTTTTGGATTTTCAAAGACATATTTTTAAAACCATTTTATTTGGCTAAGAAAAAGAGTTCATTTTTTATTTAAATATTTTCGTATAATTTTATTTTCAACACGGCTCATTTCTTTTTTATTTTCTTGTGTTTTCTTTCTCTATGATTTAATAAAAAATAAAAGCTTTACAAGAAAAAGAAGCTACTCGTCAAGCCAATGGTACCCGCTAGCCCAGCTCGTCGTTTCAACCCAAGGCCTAGACCCCTCGCGTTGAAGCGTTACCGCTCGGTCGCCCACACCTTTTCCCTCTCTCGCTCACCTCCCTCTGTCACCGACGGGTGGACCCCGTGCCCTTCTTCCTCCTCTGACAAAACGCAACACACGAGCTATGCCCGTACACCCACCCGTGTTGCCACCGCGTCCGTGATCTTTGCGATTCAATCATCTGCTTCGTCCCTCCTCCAAGAAGTTGTCCCCTATAAAAGTCCTCGCCCTGCAATCTTTTGGCCGCAAAAGCCCCCTGCCGAACCCCATCATCGTAGCCTTAGCTCACGCTCTTCGCCGTCGGCCACAGCAACCCTAGTCGGTCGACTCCGATGTCATAGCGCTTCACCTCACCTCGCATACACCACCTACAGATGCCCCACTCCCTTGCAAACACTCGAGACACTATCGCCTCCACCTAAACTTCTAGAATATCATTGTCGACTACAAGCCGAGCCGTCCATGGTTGTATCTCCATCAGGCTTACGGTGCATGTCTCGATCGTTGTCTCGAGGACCTGAGAGCACACCTAGACGCGTTGTTCACCGTTGCATCGACTGGACATCTTCTCCACCACTTGAGTTCACCGGAGCATCATCGCCGATAACCTCGCCCGCCTCGGCCTCGACCTAACCCTCGGTGAGCTAGCTACCTCTATCCTCCGTTTGATCTTGTTTAACGCATAGGATTAGATTGCGAAGAGGTATGTTTTTATTTTAAGTAGATTGGTTTTTTTGGTTTAGATTCGAACAGAACCATTTGGTTTTTCCCTATTTAGCTAGAGCCAATGTGTTTTAGTTAAGTAGCGGTCGATGACCCACAAGTATAGGGGATCTATCGTAGTCCTTTCGATAAGTAAGAGTGTCGAACCCAATGAGGAGCAGAAGGATCTAGCAAGTGGTTTTCAGCAAGGTAATATCTGCAGGCACTGAAATTATCGGTAACAAGTGGTTGTGTGGTGAGATGATTCGTAGCAAGCAACAAATAACAAAAGTAGCAACGGTGCAGCAAAGTGGCCCAATCCATTTTGTAGCAAGGGACAAGCCTGGACAAAGTCTTATAGGAGGAAAAACGCTCCCGAGGACACACGGGAATTTCTGTCATGCTAGTTTTCATCATGTTCATACGATTCGCGTTCGTTACTTTCATAGTTTGATATGTGGGTGGACCGGCGCTTGGGTACTGCCCTTACTTGGACAAGCATCCCACTTATGATTAACCCCTCTCGCAAGCATCCGCAACTATGAAAGAAGAATTAAGACAAAGTCTAACCATAGCATTAAACTAGTGGATCCAAATCAGCCCCTTACAAAGCAACGCATAAACTAGGGTTTAAGCTTCTGTCACTCTAGCAACCTATCATCTACTTACTACTTCCCAATGCCTTCCTTAGGACCAAATAATGGTGAAGTGTTATGTAGTCGACGTTCACATAACACCACTAGAGGAAAAACAACATACAACACATCAAAATATCGAACGAATACCAAATTCACATGACTACTATTAGCATGACTTATCCCATGTCCTCGGGAACAAAAATAACTACTCACAAAGCATAATCATATTCATGACCAGAGAGGTAATGAGTAGCATCAAGGATCTGAACATAAACTCTTTCACCAAGTAATCCAACTAGAATCAACTACAAAGAGTAATTAACACTACTAGCAACCTTACAAGTACCAATCGGAGTCGGGAGACGGAGATTGGTTACAAGTGATGAACTAGGGTTTGGAGATGAGATGGTGTTGATGAAGATGTTGATGGTGATGAGTCCCCTCCGATGAGAGGAGTGTTGGTGATGACGATGGCAACAATTTCCCCCTCCGGGAGGGAAGTTTCCCCGGCAAGATCGTCCTGTCGGAGCTCTAGATTGGTTCTACTCAAGTTCTGCCTCGTGGCGGCGGCGAATCCTCCGAAAAGCCTCCTCCTGATTTTTTTCGGAACGAAAGCCTTCATATAGCAGAAGAGGGGAGCCAGTGGGCCAGCAGGGAGCCCACAAGCCCCTAGGCGCGGCCAGGGGGGTGGTTGCGCCTACCAGGCTTGTGGCCCCCTGGTGGCGCTCCTGTGGCACTTCTTCGGCCCAGTATTTTTTACATATTTCCAAAAAAATCCAAGTTGATTTTAACGGCTTTTGGAGTTGCACGGAATAGGCATCTCAAACTTGCTCCTTTTTCAGGCCAGAATTCCAGCTGCCGGCATTCTCCCTCTTCATGTAAACCTTGCAAAATAAGAGAGAAAAGGCATAAGTATTGTACTGTGAAGTGAAATAACAGCCCAAAAATCAATAAATAACAACATGAAAGCATGATCCAAAATGGACGTATCAGCGGTCATGCACACAACCTGTAACCAATAGAAGTGTTCCACGTGTGTGTGGCCGTTAATTAAGTTTTTGAGAAAAATATTTGTTTTTAGATTTAGATTCAACTTTGTTTTTATTTTGTATTTATATCTACAACTCCAAATTCTATGATTATTTTTCCTATGGTTTCAAAAAAATCCTCTCTATCGAGAGAAAGCAAAATAAAATATTTTAAAACTTCTTAAATTTCGAATACAAATAGATTTGTTTCAAATACTAGATTGCTAATAACTTTTATTTAAAAATATCTTTTTCGTCAATTCTTTTTGCTATTATTTTCTTGTGGAATTGATTATCGAGTGGATTAATTAAATTTGCCTTGTAGAAATTATTTATGTTTGTTTAAAATAGATTCAAAAACAGTACCTATTATGGCTAGTTTTGTTGAAAGAAATTGTTTTCTTTTATTTGAAAAATAATTTATTTTCCCCTTTATTTCATTTTCAATAAAGTTTACGTTAGTTATTAGGAAAAATATTAAATTTGTTTTAATCAGATTTGAGTTTAATCTTGTTTTCTTCATAACTTGAGTTTTGTAAAACGTTTTTAATTGATTCTTTTTTCTAGTGAAAGATTTTATAAAATACTTTGTGTTCAACTAAAATTTTATATTTAATTTTCTGTGAAATTTTCATTTTATCACAGAAGTTATTCTGTTTTAATTGCTAAGAAACTTGAGTTTTCTTTAGGTTTTGATGAAGTTTCTTTGAGTTCCTTTTGTTTTTTTTCTTTTGGTATTTCTTTATGATTTCTTTATACTTTTGACAGTGGATTTACTTTTGATCGATAGTGTGATTGCTTGTGTATGCACATGCCTGTTTATAATAGATTTCTGGAAGTGCGGCGAGTAGAATTATCAGGATTTGTGAGAGAGAATCACTTCACCAAGTACCACGCAAGTCACTTTGATCGTATCTTTACCATTGCTGTGTTTTATTGCATTAGAGCCAACTTCCACCTTGCATCAAGTAGGTAAATTTAAATTTGTAGTTTTTCAGTAGTATGATGAGGTAGAAACCCATACCCTTGTCACCAAGCCCTGGGAATCATTGTTAATTTAGTTGCAGCTATGCTTCAATTGACGGGGATTGGTACGGGTGCTCCATGTCACATGTGAGTGTGATAATAATATCTGGATCAATCTCAAGACTACAAAACTTTAAGATTTCAATACACCTTTGGGTGGACTCCTTGCAAGAAGAGGGGATCCTAGGGATTAACTAGTGATCACTGAGTCCTACAAACTCAAGAGGGGATCCTAGGGATTGACTAGTGATCACCCAGTGCTAAAGACTCAAGAGGGGATATTCGGGATTGACTAGTGATCACCTAGTTTTTCTCAGGGATCCTGCGGATTGACTACTGATCACCTAGTTTTTCCCGGGGATCCTGGGATTAACGAGTGATCACCCAGTTTTACGAGGGGATCCGGGGGATTGATCAATGATCACCTAGTTTTACTGAAGGCCACCTAGGCTCAAAGAGATTGATGGATCGTTCGAGACCACAAGCTTCCGTGTGTAGCGAAAAGCTATTATGAGCTCTTGCATAGTTGAGTACTCAGGAAAGACTATGTCTCGGTCATCCTGTTCTGAAACGCCAGACACTGCGAGGACTTCAAGCACGGTTATCGAGTGTTGTGGGGAAAGTGTGAAAACCTATGGAGAGTGTTAAACTAATCGATTAGCCATGTTCGTGATTACGAACAATTTGAGCGACTCAAATGGGATTGTCAACATTGTTACGGATTAAATAAATTCAGGATTTTAGTGACCTGGGAACGAGAATTGGTTGGTGGAACCATCTCATAAATGACATCCATGTAGTATTAAAAGGTGAATAAAAACTTTGAGTTAGGAAAAAACTCGCTTTTATGCAAAAACTCAAACTTAGAGCTCCCATAGCCATATTGCATATAGAATAGCCTATTCATCCGTTTTAATTGTGATCTTGCCGATAAGTTTAATGTACTGGACTACATGGCTGCAACTTATCATGTTGCAGATATTTTTCTATCGACGGGTAAGAGTTATGATATAGGGTTATCGTCTACACTTAACTTGCCGTTGGCGTTGATGAGACTACTCACCCTTATGCATTGTTTCCGCTGTGAAATATAAGATATACTTTGGATCTATGGTATTTCTTTTACATGTGATGTTATGGTATTTCATCGAAGTACTGTGAGTGCCATCATACTGATCTAGGGATGACACAAAAACATAGAGACTTGACCGTATTGGGTCAGGTCACTTGGGAAGTGCATCTTTTACTCGGACCGGGTATGTTTTCTTGGCTACGTTATTACTCCATAGGCACCTATCGACGAGGCCATCAATGACAACTTCATCATTGCTTTACACTCTAACCCCACAGATATGTCGTAGCCCTTCCGTGAAGACATTGTCCTACTGAAGGAATGTGCTGCCTATTTTACTCTTCATAGATGCAAGGCTTGAGACATTCTGACATGGTCAGCCGAGAGGAGGTGGAAGGAATGGGCAACGGTGAGCAATTCACGACATGGACCGCGGCAATAGTGACAATCATGCATCTCATTCCATGACCCACGACATGTCCAATAGAGCGATCCACGTGTTTTTCTCCTATTGCAATGCATGACCAAAATTGCTAACGTATAAAAAGAAACAAACAGAAGGCACTTATGGCAGCAAACCATGACCAGGTAAAGAAAAAGGGAGCTCCTGGTTGATGCTTAAGCGTCGGTTAACGCAAGGGGAGCTAACGGATCGGCCCAATCACGAAAAAAAAACTGAAGAAAAAAATGAATTTTAAAATGGTTCATCGATGGTATAAATGTTTTTTGGTTCATCATAGGTAAAAATGAATTTTAGTATGAAAAAGACATCCATTTTGAAATGGTTCATCGGATTTTTTCAAAATAATAATAATTTTCGAAAATAATAAACGTTTTCAGAAAAAAGTTCATGTAATTCAAAAAAATGTTCATCAAATTTTAAAACAAGTTCATGGATTTAAAAAACATTGAATTCTTAGAAATGTTCATCGAATTATAGAAAAAGTACATGGATTTTGAAAAAAATCATTAAATTTGAAAAGGTTCACTAATTTAAAAGAATTATCAAAATTCCAAAAAAAATGTTCATGGATTATGAAAAAAAGTTCATTGATTCAAAAAAAGTTCATCTAACCTGAAAGGTTCATCAAATTTAAAACAAATCATTGATTTGAAGAAAACGTTCATGTATTTGAGAACAATTCATCGAACCTATAAAAGGAAAAAGCAGAAAATAGAAAAGGAAAAAATAAAAAATAAAGAAGGGACGAGTAAAATAGAAGAAAAGATAAAGGTTTTTAGATCTTACTTTTTTTTTAAAACCACTTTATTTATTAGTAATAACCAATACATCGTTTGTGAGGATCATTATAATTTCACATAAAGGTTCCTCAAACCACTCCAAGGTGAAGGAAAATCTAGCTAATCTAGCAAGCTCATTAGCTACTTTATTTGCTTCTCTATTACAATGTTCGAGTCTCGAAATTATAAAATCACACGCATAATGGAAACAATCATCCAAAATCGTCGCCGCCACTCCTACTAACTGGCCTCCGTCCTTCATGGTCTCAATCACCTCTAGGTTGTCGGAGTTAATATGAGGCGATTACATTCTGCCCTCTGCGCTAGTGTTAGACCAAATTTGAGAGCTAAGACTTCATCCGTTAACACATCCGTGCAATAGTCAATCTGCCTGTTTCCTTCAGCAATGAACCTACCTTTGTCATCTCTCACAACCGCACCATCGTCCCCTTAAGATTGTCATGGTCAAAATAAGCGTCAACATTAAGTTCAACAAACCCCCTAGGGGGACATGACCAACCCCCTATTCTCATAGAAGCCTTTGTGGATGATGCATTCACATAGTTTGATGCAAGGGCAAGAATCCCCATTGAAATCTGTTGCGCATCTGACGTTATCTCGTTATGTACCACTTTTCGTCTCTCCCACCAAACGTACCATGCAGTAATAGCAATCATTTCACGTACATTGCGATGACCCAAGATACATAATTCTTGATCTTGCAGAAGCAACAAATATGCCAACACCTCTTCTCCAGCTGAATCGACCTTGGATGCTTTATCACTAATATCATCCAATCCCAGTATTTTCCACACCTCCTTAGCTTTACTGCATCGTAAGAGCATGTGTTTCACGTCTTCTAAGCCCTTTTAACAAACAGGACAAATGGGCGAGATCTTCATATGTCTATTCGCAAGTGTAACCCGACATGGAAGGGTTCCATGAAGCGTGCGATATATACAGATTTTAACTTTAGTCGGACAAGATAAATGCCAAATTTTACTCCAGATGGGGTTTACTGTGGTTCGTCCCATCCCATTAGAATATCTTAATTTATTTCCATACTGGTAATCCCACTCCACTGAATAGGCAGACCGAACCGAGAACAAACCATTTTTCCTAAAGCTCCAAGCAATGAAATCTGGCATATCATATTGTGGTAGTGGGATAGACAGACATCGTTGTGCATCAATGGGCCACATTATTTGTGTAATGAGATCTTCATCCCAAGTATTTGAAATAGGGTTGATCACATCACCTACCTTAGACAATATTCATCCCCCTTGGGCGTTACAATTTTCCTTGTGACACAATTGGGAATCCACGCATCGTCCAAATATTCATATTCTATCCAGCCCTCACACGCTAAATATATCCACGTTTTAAGATTCCATACCTACCATGATACTTTGCCATGTAAAGGAAGAGCCCTTTCTCAGCTTGGTGTTCAACAAATCGACATCTGGATAGTACTTAGCTCTTAGGATTATAGCACACAAAGAGTCTGGTTTATCAATAAGACGTCATGCCTGTTTGGCTGGTAATGCCAAGTTGAAACAGTCAATATCGCGAAATCCCATCCATCCTTGATTTTTAGGTACAAATATTTTCCACCAAGACATCCAACGCATCCTCCTATGGTTCTCCTCGTCACCCCACCAGAAATGCGCCATCGTGTCAATGATTCCTTTATAAAAAAATTAGGAATTTTAAAGACTAACATTGCATAGGTGGGTATGGCTTGGATAACAGCCTTGAGAAGGATCTCCTTCCCCCTGCTAATAATAATTTTTCCTTCCAACCACTAATTTTCTTCACAATTCGTTCAATTAGAAATTGGAAACGTTTTGTTTTATCTAATCCCACAATTGCTGGTAGCCCCAGATATTTATCACTAATGGCCTCGGTCATTATATTCAATGTTATGCACATTTGTTCTCTAATATCAACCTTCGTGTTTGGAATAAAGAAAATACTGGAATTCTCAACACTTACCAATTAACCCGATGCCACACGGTACAAATCCAGCGCCAACTTCAATGTTGACGCATTGTGTTGTTTTGCTTTTCTGACAGCACGAAACCGACGCTCCAGAAGATTCCCCTCTAATTTCGTTGTCGTCGTGTGATTAGATTGTTTGTCGCATTCGCGGTCGCATCATTCGCATTGCATCGACACTCCGTTGTTGCTAGTTTTCAAAAGTTGTATCCGTTAGTAGTTGCCGGCTCTCTCCAATTTCGTCCTGGACCATTTCGAGACCAACCACACACGCACGCACCCACGGCATCGTTTATATTTTGTTGTAAAATTCCATATGAAATATTATCGGATTGATTTGAAACTTGGCGTGCAGTCTTATTTTCATGTAGGTAGGCCTCCTGCCAAATTTCATCGCAATCGGAGTCCGTTTGATACCCAAACGATCGACCGTAGCGGCACCGTCATCGGTTTATCATCGAACGTTTTTCGGTGTTTAAAAATCCCGCGTCGGGCCAGAAACCTCCCTCTCATCTCGGCCCAACACCCCTCTACACAACCACTAAGCCCTAACCTAGCCCCTACCCACAACCGAGGTCGTCCGATAGCGATTGCGTGGTCGAAACCGGAGGTAAAAACAACAAACCCTAGCCCGCTTTCTATAAATAGGCAGCCAAACCCTGATCCTCCCTTGTTTTACCGTGCTTCCCCAACCCCAGCCGCCAGAGAAGCGCCACCTGGTCGCCTCCCAATGCTGCCAGGGACCGTCGGACCCAGATCTGGCCCGCCTGGGCCCGATCCGGGCCAGGCAACCGCCGTTGCGAGCTCCTGCCCGAGAGCCTCACCGCTCCGCGGCTGCTAGCATCACAGGAGGCCAGCCCTGCGCCTCCTCGCTGCAGGCCTCCGCCCTTGCCGCCTCACCGGCCGTCGCCGAAGCAGCCTCGCCGGCCTCCCCTGCTCCAGCCCCTTGCAGCCGCAGCCATGGTGCTCCGCGTCGGTCGAGCTCCCTCGCCGTCATCCGCCATCATGTGCTTTGATCCGGTCGGATCCGGCTAGATTCGGACCAGGGGAGCCCATTCCCGGCCTCAGCCTGCCCCGCCATTGCATCCACCTCGCCGGAACCACCGGGCGTCGCATGTTGACCTGTCGCGCCACCGACTCCTGGTGCGGGAGGAGCACGAAGGACGAGCTTCCGCTTTGTCGCCCGGGTGGGTCGCGCCTAGCGCTCGCCCCGACCTTCCTCGCATGGGTCGGCCGAGCTCCAGCCGCCGACTGCATATGTGGCCCACGAACGCCTCGCCCTAGCCCAGCTCGGCCTCCCCACCGATTGGCGCGGCCCAGTTTGCACCTGAACTTGCCCATGGCCGAGGTGAGCGGTCGCTCCTTATTCCCCCCTCCCACGCAATTTAGTTTTAGTGCGCCACCAGTTTTAGCCCGTTGCAAAAGATCCGGCCCGAGTAGATTTTTCCTATTAACCGGCGATTTAGTCTTTTTCAGGAAATGCAATATTTTCAAATGCCCGTAAATCTTAAACTGTGCGTCGGATTGCGACAAGTTATATATGTTACTTGGCTAGAATTTCGCGTAGATTAATATTTTATAACTTGCATGCATGATTGAAGTTGTTGACCTGTCGTTTGCATAGATTTGTGTGATGTCCTATTAAGTTAATTATTCCGTAGATAATTATGCATGCATCCAATTTGCTCAAAGGCCGTAGGTAAAATGTCCATGTTGTTGCTACCTATTGCCGCATATTTTAGAAATAGTTGTCCTACCATTTTCATGTAGGTGGCATCAATAGTTTGTTATGTCGTCTTTAGGACATATTCTCGCACATACGCGTGGCATTAGTTTCTATTTTTCACCCGACATATTATATATGTTTTCGGGGTAGAAAAATCCGTAGAATTTAACTGTGCATTTAGTTTTTTCTTCCGAGTAAGTTAGCGTGCATGATATTTCACCATGATGCCCTTTTGTTTATTTTGTGGGATTTATTCCGAGCGTGATATGATTTACTTGTGAACTAGAGATATTCCCTTGGACATGCATGTTAGCCCCTGGTAATTTTGATTGCTATAGAAATCCATGTTTAGGTGTTGTTTGCTTGCTGCCAACATGCTAGAAAATAGTGTTGTTTTGAGATGCTCAAATATTTCCAAGTCTGAGATCTGTTATATTTTGTTGTTTTCTTGCCATGAGTTTTGCTAGTGATCTACAACTCCTTTGGAGTTGGTGCAATGGAGTTATTTGCAATGCTTAAGATTATCTAGCATGTCGTAGAGTTTCATGTCATTCGGTGCCCCGTAGCATATGGTTTTACTTCTCCAATACGCCTTCTGGTTGAAAACTGCACTGTCAAAAGTGTTACTTTCACTAAGTCTGAAACTGTGTGCTAGTTGCCATTTTGTGAGTTCTTTTCCTAGTGATCCATGCTTCCATGCTAGTTGTTTTTAGTAGGGGGTTGTTGTGCATCTTCACCACTACAGTCTCATGTCTTGTTTCAGAATTTTTGAATTATGTAGCTTGTTGTTGTAGGGTGTAGAAAATTCCATGTTGTTGTTTTGGGCACATTGTAGCTATTTCTTATTTAGCTTGTTTTTGTTGAAGTGTTGCTCCTTTTTGATTGTGTCGTATATGAAACTTGCTTAGAATCTCGTGTAGGTTCATTTTATCTTGTTCCTTGTATGGTTAGGAGTGCTTGTGACTGTCATCAGCATGCATATTGCATTCATGGCATCATATCTTGTGGTGATCATATCTTTTGAACAGTAGCTCTCATCAAATGAGCTATATGTGTAAACCGAGTAGAATGACGTGTAGAATCACATGCTTCACCTCTTGCCATGTTTAACAACATTTAATATCGCCGCGTAAATAACTGGGAAATTAAATGTGGAGTTTTGACAATATGCAACTCGTTGCATATTGAGCTTCACTTAATGTCTAGAGTTTGCGTGACCTGAATTGCCATTCCATGCCCTACATATTTAAAATTGCTCATGCATCATATGTGTTGTGCATCATGTCATGCATGTGTTGTGGTGAATATCGTGTGTTGATACTTGTTTCCGGTTTGCTTCGTCTAAATAGAGTTCCGCAAGTGTGTCAGAATGTGAGGATCCGTTCGACTACTTCGGTTCGTCTGCTTCACAGAGTCGTTCTTCTTCCAAGCGGGATCTCATGCAAGATGATCATTTCCCTAGATACCATTATTATCATTGCCATGCTAGTTATGTCATTTCTACCGTTATGTCTCGTTGTCTACCACCTATTAAATGTCAACCTCCCAACATTGACATGAAGCCTTCAACCTTCTACAACCTAGCAAACCACTAATTGGCTATGTTACTGCTTGCTTAACCATGTGTTAGCATTGCTAGTTGCAGGTGTAGTTGCTTCCATGTGATAACATGGGTTCCTTGTTATATCACCATATTAATGCTATTTAAGTTAATGCACCTATATACTTGGTAAAAGGTGGAAGGCTTGGCCTTCTAGCCTGGTGTTTTGTTCCACCTTTGTCGCCTTAGTTTCGGCTACAGGTGTTATGTTCAATATAAGAGCGCTCCTAACATGCTTGGGGTTGTTATGGGGACCCCCTAGATTTCCATTTTGGGATACAGTTCGTCTGGAAGGCCCAACATTGGTACTATTTGCTTAATAACAAACTAAAATATGCATTGGCTTTTATCACCCCGTGGATATTAATCAACCCCCCGGGCCGGTGCTCCTCATGAGTGTTGGTCCACCCACCTAGCAGTCGGCGGTGCCACTTCGGGGCAACTCGAGGCGTTTTCAGGCTATCGTCCACTTTGCATAGACGGTTGACGCCCGTAGATGTTGGGGAACGTTGCATGGGAAACAAAAAAATTCCTACGCACACGAAGACCTATCACGGTGATGTCCATCTACGAGAGGAGATTTGGATCTACGTACCCTTGTAGATCGCACAGCAGGAAGCGTTAAGGAACGCGGTTGATGTAGTGGAACGTCCTCATGTCCCTCGATCCGCCCTACGAACCGTCCGGCGATCCGTCCCACGATCCATTCCGATCTAGTGTCGAACGGACGGCACCTCCGCGTTCAGCACACGTACAGCTCGACAACGATCTCGGCCTTCTTGATCCAGCAAGCAAGACGGAGAAGTAGATGAGTTCTCTGACAGCGTGACGGCGCTCCGGTGGTGGTGACGATCTACTCCTATAGGGCTCCGCCCGAGCTCCATGGAAATACGATCTAGAGGTAAAACTATGGTGTCTAGATCTAAGTTGCACATGGCAAAAGTTGTCTCAAATCAGCCCTAAATCACCACCAGCCCACTAAGGGCTGGTGCGCCACCCACTTTGTTTTTTTCTTTTCTTTGGTTTTTCTTTCTTGGCGCATAGGCCCCCTTGGGCTGTCCCACCACACATGTAACTCAACTATACTAAAACATCTTCGAACCTTAAGTGTGCAGACCCAGCGGGTTCGAGAACTATGTAGACATGCCACGAGGCACTCCTCAGTCAATATACAATAGCGGGACCTGCATGCCCATATTGGATCCTACATATTCTCCGAAGATCTTATCGGTTGAACCTCAGTGTCAAGGATTCATATAATCCCGTATGTCATTCTCTTTGTCCTTCGGTATGTTACCTGCCCGAGATTTGATCGTCGGTATCCGCATACCTATTTCAATCTCGTTACCGGCAAGTCTCTTTACTCGTTCTGTAATACAATATCCCGTGACTTACACTTAGTCGCATTGCTTGCAAGGCTTGTGTGTGATGTTGTATTACCGAGTGGGCCCCGAGATACCTCTCCGTCACACGGAGTGACAAATCCCAGTCTTGATCCATACTAACTCAATGGACACCTTTGGAGATACCTGTAGAACACCTTTATAGTCACACAGTTACGTTGTGACGTTTGATGCACACAAGGTATTCCTCCGGTGCCAGTTAGTTATCTGATCTCATGGTCATAGGAACAAATACTTGACACGCAGAAAACAATAGCAATAAAACGACACGATCAATATGCTACGTTCATAGTTTGGGTCTTGTCCATCACATGATTCTCCTAATGATGTGATCCCGTTATAAAGTGACAACACTTGTCTATGGTCAGGAAAGCTTGACCATCTTTGATCAACGAGCTAGTCAACAAGAGGCATACTAGGGACAGTGTTTTGTCTATGTATCCACACGTGTATTTGCGTTTCCAATCAATACAATTATAGCATGGATAATAAATGATTATTATGAACAAGGAAATATAATAATAACTAATTTATTTTTGCCTCTAGGGTGTATTTCCAACAGTCTCTGATAACCCACAAGTATAGGGGATCGCAACAGTTTTCAAGGGTTGAGTATTCAACCCAAATTTATTGATTCGACTCAAGGGGAAGCCAAAGAATATTCTCAAGTATTAGCAGTTGAATTGTCAATTCAACCACACCTGAAAGATTTAGTATCTACAGCAAAGTATCAGTAGCAAATTAGGGTGATAGCAGCAGTAGCAACAGTAACCAGTAGCAGCAAAGTAACAGCAGTAGCAACAGAGTAACAGAAGCAGCAGTGACAGCAGTAGCGGCAAAGTAAATGTAGCAAGGACGAGTAGTAAAAGACTCCTAGGCATTGGATCGGTGATGGATGATTATGTCGGATGCTATTCATCATGCAACAGTTAATAACACGGAGAGATATGTAACTAGCTCCAGTTCGTCAATCTAATGTAGGCATGTATTCCGTATGTAGTCATACGTGCTTAGGGAAAAGAACTTGCATGACATCTATTGTCCATCCCTCCCATGGCAGCGGGGTCCTAATGGAAATTACGGGATATTAAGGTTCTCCTTTTAATAAAGAACCGGACCAACGCATTAACATTTAGTGAATACATGAACTCCTCATACTATGATCATCTCCGGGAGTGGTTCCGTCTATTGTCACTCCAGGGTTGCTGGGTCATAACACATAGTAGGTGACTACAACTTGCAAGATAGGATCAAGAACACACATATATTGGTGACAACATAATAGGTTCAGATCTGAAATCATGGCATTCGGGCCCTAGTGACAAGCATTAAGCATGGCAAAGTAGTAGCAACATCAATCTCAGAACATAGTGAATACTAGGGATCAATCCCCGTCAAAACTAACTCGATTACATGATAGATCTGATCTAACCCATCACCGTCCAGCAAGCCTACGATGAGATTACTCACGAACAGTGAAGAGCATCATGGAATTGGCGATGAAGGAAGGTTGGTAATGACGATGGCGACGATCTCCCCTCTCCGGAGCCCAGAACGGACTCCAGATCTGCCCTCCAGATGAAGAACAGGAGGTGGCGGCACCTCCGTATCATAAAACGCGATGAACTCTTCTTCTTGAATTTTTTTAGGGTGAAACAGACTAAATAGAGCTGGATTTGGAGGCGGTGGAGTTTTGTTGGCCCCACAAGCGTGTCACGCGCGGCTAGGGGGGCCTGCGCTTGGTGGGCTTGTGGGCTCCACGCTCCACTTCTTCCGCTGATTCTTGCGCCACTATTTTTTATATATTCCACAAAAAATCTCCATAAATTTTCACATCATTCCGGGAACTTTTATTTCTGCGCAAAAACAACACCATGGCAATTTTGCGGAAAACAGCGTTAGTCCGGGTTAGTTCCATTCAAATCATGCAAATTAGAGTCCAAAACAAGGGCAAAACAGTTTGGAAAAGTAGATACGATGGAGACGTATCAACTCCCCCAAGCTTAAAACCTTGCTTGTCCTCAAGCAATTCAGTTGACAAACTGAGAGACAAAAGAAAAACTTTTACGAACTCTGTTTGATCTTCTTGTTGCAACTATGTCTAACTCATAACCAGAATTTCAGCAAGATCACAAGCTAACCACATAAGCAAATGACATCTAGGTCTCAGTAAACTCATATCAATGGCATAATCAACTAGCGAGAAAATAATAATAAGTCTCAAACGTCAACACTTCAATCAAAACAATCATGAAGGAGTACGAACAGATGGTATCTCGCTAGCTCTTTCTGAGACCGCAAAACATAAATGCACAGCACCTTCAAAGACCAAGGGATGACTAAACATTTTAATTCATGGCAAAGAAGATTCAGTCACAGTCATACTCAATCACAGTTAAAAGCAAAAGCATAAAAATGATAGAGGTGCTCTCTAATTGGTGCTTTTATAAGAAGAGGATGACTCAACAGGAACATAAATAGACAGGCCCTTCGCAGAGGGAAGCATTGATTTGCAGAGGTGCCAGAGCTCAAGCTTTTAAAACAGAGACAAATAATTTTGGGTGGCATGCTTTCATTGTCAACGCAATGACTAAGAGTTTTCACCATCTTCCACGCTACACATGCTATAGGCGGTTCCCAAACAGAAAAGTAAAGTTTTGACTCCCCCACCACCGATCAATCACACTCCACGACTAGCCAAATACTCGGGTGCCGTCCATACCAACATCAATCCAGGGGAGTTTTATTTAATTATCTTTTCGATTTGAGCATGGAACTGGGCATTCCAATTACCGACCCCTTTCTCGTGAATGATAGTGAATAAACACATATCGAGGATAACACGCCTAGCATGGAAGATACGGATAGCCCCCTGTCATCACATGAGCGGTTCGGGCATGCAAAACAGATTATTTCTTGAAGATTTAGAGAGTGGCACATGCAAATTTACTTGGAACGGCAGGTAGATACCGCATATAGGTAGGTATGGTGGACTCATATGGAACAACTTTGGGTTTATGGAAGTGGATGCACAAGCAGTATTCCCGCTTAGTACAAGTGAAGGCTAGCAAAAGACTGGGAAGCGACCAACTAGAGAGCGACAACAGTCATCAAAATGCATTGAGATTAACCAACATTGAGTGCAAGCATGAGTAGGACATAAGTCACCATGAATATGAATATCATAGAGGCTATGTTGATTTTGTTTCAACTACATGCGTGAACATGCGCCAAGTCAAGCCACTTGAAACATTCAAAGGAGGATACCATCCTATCATACTACATCATAATCATCTCAAAATTCATGTTGGCATCCAAGACAAACCATTATAAGCTCCTAGCTAATTAAGAATGGCATCAGAAACTATGATCTCTAAGTTGTCATTGCAAACATGTTTCTCTCACAACAAAGGTGAATCAGGAACGGTGAGCTAGTCATATTTACAAAAACAAAATAGATCGAGTTCATACCAGCTTTTCCAAACTGTGTCACTTCATCATATTCATCATGCAACAGTTATAACACGGAGAGATATGTGGCTAGCCCTCGTTCGGCAATGTGATGTAGGCATGCATTCCGTGTGTCGTCATACGTGCTTAGCGAAAAGCACTTGCATGACATCTATTGTCCATCCCTCCCGTGGCAGCGGGGTCCAAAAGGAAACTATGGGATATTAAGGTTCTCCTTTTAATAAAGAACCGGACCAACACATTAGCACTTGGTGAACACATGAACTCCTTAAACTATGGTCATCACCGGGAGTGATTCCGGTTATTGTCACTCTGGGGTTGCCGGATCATAACACATGGTAGGTAACTACAACTTGCAAGATAGGATCTAAAACACACATATATTGGTGACAACATAATAATTTCAGATCCGAAATCATGGCACTCGGGCCCTAGTGACAAGCATTAAGCATGGCAAAGTAGTAGCAACATCAATCTCAGAACATAGTGGATACTAGGGACCAATCCCCATCAAAACTAACTCGATTACATGATAGATCTCATCCTACTCATCACCGCCCAGCGAGCCCATGAATAGATTACTCACGAACGACGAAGAGCTTCATGGAATTGGAGAGGGAAGAAGGTTGATGATGACGATGGCGACGATTACCCCTCTCCGGAGCCCAAGACGGACTCCAGATCTGCCCTCCAGATAAAGAACAGGTGATGGCGGCGCCTCCGTATCGTAAACGCGACGAAAACTTCTCTTTTTATTTTTTCTGGGACGAAAGTGAACTTATAGACCTGAGGTTGGGGGCGGCAGAGCCGTGTGGGCCCCACAAGCCTGCCCACCGCCGCTAGGGGGTGATGGCGGAGCCAGGGCTTGTGGCCCACTGGCCCACCCCCTCAGGTGGAACTTGGCGCAGATATTTTTTATATTTTCCTAAACTGCTCCCCGTAGATTTTAGGACGTTTGGAGAACTTTGATTTCTGCACAAAAATAACGCCAAGGCAATTCTGCTGAAAACAGCTCAGTCCAGGTTAGTTCCATTCAAATCATGCAAATTGCAGTCCAAAACAAGGGCAAAAGAGTTTGAAAAAGTAGATGCGATGGAGACGTATCAACTCCCCCAAGCTTAAAACCTTGCTTGTCCTCAAGCAACTCAGTTGACAAACTGAGAGAGAAAGAAAAAACTTTGACAAATTGTGTTTGATCTTGTTGTTGCAACTATGTCTAACTCATAACCAGAATTTCAGCAAGATCACAAGTTAACCACATAAGCAAATGACACAAAGGTCTCACGTTAAACTAATATCAATGGCATAATCAACTAACGAGCAAATAATAATGAGTTTCAAATACCAACACTTCAATCAAAACAAGCATGAGGCAATATGAATAGGTGGCATCTCGCTAGCTCTTTCTGAGACCGCAAAACATAAATGCAGAGCACTTTCAAAGATCAAGGGATGACTAAACATTGTAATTCATAGCAACGAAGATCCAGTCATAGTCATACTCAATATCAATCAAAAGAAAAGCATAAAAATGACAGAGGTGCTCTCTAATTGGTGCTTATATAAGAAGAGGATGACTCAACAGGAAAATAAATAGACAGGCCCTTCGCAGAAGGAAGCATTGATTTGCAGAGGTGCCAGAGCTCAAGCTTTGAAAACAGAGATAATAATTTTGGGTGGCATGCTTTCATTGTCAACACAATGACCAAGAGTTCTCAATATCTTCCATGCTACTCATGCTATAGGCGGTTCCCAAACAGAAAAGTAAAGTTTTAACTCCCCCACCACCAATCAATCACACTCCACGGCTAGCCGAATCCTCGGGTACCGTCCATACTAACATCAATCCGGGGGGAGCTTGTTTTACAGTTATGTTTTCGATTAGCGTCCCCTTTCTTGTGAATGATAGTGAATAAACATATGTCAAGGATAACACTCCTAGCATGGAAGATACCAATAGCCCCCTGTCACCACATGAGCGGTTCGGGCATGCAAAACAGATTATTTCTTGAAGGTTTAGAGAATGGCACATGCAAATTTACTTGGAACGGCAGGTAGATACCGCAAATAGGTAGGTATGGTGGACTCTCATGGAAAAACTTTTGGGTTTAAGGAAGTGGATGCACAAGCAGTATTCCTCTTAGTACAAGTGAAGGCTAGCAAAAGACTGGGAAGCGACCAACTAGAGAGCGACAACAGTCATCAAGATGCAATGAGTTTGACTAACATTGAATGCAAGCATGAACAGGATATAAATCACCATGAACACGAACATCATAGAGGCTATGTTGATTTTGTTTCAACTACATGCATGAACATGCGCCAAGTCAAGCCACTTGAAACATTCAAAGGAGAATACCATCCTATCATACTACATCATAGTCATCTCAAAATCTATGTTGGCATTCAAGACAAACCATTATAAGCTCTTTGCTAAATAAGCATGGCATCAGAAACTATGATCTCTAAGTTGTCATTGCAAACATGGTTCTCTCACAACAAAGCTAAATCTGGGTCAACAAGCTAGTCATATTTGCAAAAACAAAATAGATAGAGTTCATACCAGCTTTTCAGTCTTAGTCACTTCATCATATATCATCATTATTGCCTTTCATTTGCACGATCGATAGATGTGAACAATAATAAGCGCATTGGACTAAGCCGAATCTGCAGGCAAACACAAAGGAGAAGACAAAGTAATATGGCTCTTTGAAAGCTAAACAGGTAAGCATATAAGAACCACTAAGCATTGTAACCAATATCTTCTACCTTGACCCAAAGAAAAAGAAAAATATTTACATGGGAAAGCTCCCAACAAGCAAAAGAAGAAAGAAAAATCTTTTTGGGTTTTCTCAAAAAGGACACAAAACAAGAAAACAAGAAAACGAAAATAAACTAGCATGGATAATACAGTGGCAAAGTGTAAACACCGGCTAACAATGTAAAAGCATAAGCATGAATGTAAAGTCGGTGAGAACACGTACTCCCCCAAGCTTAGGCTTTTGGCCTAGCTTGGTATACTCCCATGGATGATCCTGGCGAAACCCAAAGTCATAATGGGTGTTATACGGGAGTGCTGCAACCACTGCCTGAATAGCTGTCTCGCGAAGTCGAGCAGCCGTCGCCCCCCTCTCATAATCCTCTGCCTCTCCTATGGTTATGTAGTATCTTCGTTTTACCTGAAGTCAAAGAAAGCAGGAGCAGGAAGGGTAATATGGAAAACACGCTGTCGGTTAAATATCAAGCGGTATAGGAGGGATCCATGATCTCTCTCAAGGAACTGGTAGCGTGTTAGAGCGACACAATCAAGGTAGGCTGTACGGAGAGGAGGGTCTTCTGGACGGATGGAAACCCCAAGAAAATTTGCTAAGCGTGTAGCATAAACTCCGCCAAAGAAATCCCCTTCACTGGCATTTTTGTTCAGCCTCCTTGCTATTATAGCTCCCATATTGAAGCTCATGTCACCTGTTACTGCGCTCTTAAGGATACTAAGGTCGGAAGCGCATAGGTGAAAATGTGCACCCTTGCCGTTAATGCACCTACCTATGAAGAGGGCAACATAGTGCAAGGCAGGGAAATGGATGCTTCCTATGGTGGCTTGCGTGATATCTCTGGTTTCTCCAACAGTTATACTGGAGACAAAGTCTCTGACCGAAGACTTAGAAGGGTCATTAATACTACCCCCATCGGGTATCTTGCAAATCCTATTGAAATCCTCCAAATCCACGGTATAGGATTTATCGTACAGATCAAACAGTATGGATGAGTCACGGCAAACTGAAATTTAAACCTACACACGAAAGAGATAGTGAGCGTAGCATACTGTTCACATTTATCTGAGAGGAATTATTCTAACCTGGCATTGCGGACAAGTGTATCAAACTCATCCTTCAAACCTCCTTCGATCATGAACTCATCGGAAGGCTATTCACATGGTTGTACCGTGCGTCCCTTAGTTGAAAAGGTTCGGGCTCCCAAAAAGAGAGACGGGGACCCTTCTTACTTGAGGAACCACCATGAAACTTCCTCCTAAACATAATTTCCTTTTGCTTAAATTTTTGAAGTTCAAGAGAAAAGTGAATAAAGACCCACCATACCTTGTAGCAACTACTCCTACTAGTGCCTAGAGACCGTATCACGCGCTAAAACTACTTGGGACCAGCTAAAATGAACCTTTCAAGCTCAAGAACAGGGTCACCAAGGTAGCAAGAATACGCGAAGGATAAAGCACTAGAGCAAAAACTAATTGGACCAATGGAGGAGTCACTTACCAAGGAGTAATTTCCCCAAAACGGTTCGGGGAATGGTGATTTGAGCAAGGAGATCGAAAATCACAGCCAAATGAGCAAGAACACAGGTTTGAGCTGCGAAACATTTTTTTCTGGAGGTGGAAGAAGAGGCTGGGAGCTGGAATGAGTGGAGGGGGTGCCTGTGGGCCCCACAAGCTTGCACCCCGCCACCAAGGGGTAGGTGGCGGTGGCAGGGCTTGTGGCCCACTGGTCACACCCCTAGGCCAGCTCTCAGGCCCAGTAATTTTCACAATTTCCAGAAAAAATCATACAAAATCTTCAGGACCATCGGAGAACTTCTATTTTCGAGGTATTTTTCTCCGGGACGCTAAAACAGAAAACAGGAAAAGCTAAACTAATTCTATCATTTTTCTTCTAAGCAACAGAAATGAAATCTTAAAACAGCGGTATGTGACTCTTTGATTCATCCGTTTCATGGTCATCGAAAGAAATCTGTCAATGGGGTTGATCAAGTCCTTATGACAAAACCTTCTCGAATCACAAGAGAGAATGGAGAATTTTCGAATAGCCACTAAGTCACCTCAATGGGGATATGTATCTCCCCAACAAGCAAATCATACTTCATCTTGACACGAGGAATAGGGCATTCAAAGCTCCCAATGAGAATCGATGAAGTCTTTTCGATAGCATTGATGCAATGTACTTGATATCGTTTCTTCGGAAAGTGCACGGTGTACTCATTATCATTGACATGGAAAGTGACATTGCCTTTGTTGCAATCTATAACAGCCCCTGTAGTGTTTAAAAAGGGTCTT
Organism: Hordeum vulgare subsp. vulgare; assembly: GCF_904849725.1. Taxonomy (NCBI): domain Eukaryota; kingdom Viridiplantae; phylum Streptophyta; class Magnoliopsida; order Poales; family Poaceae; genus Hordeum; species Hordeum vulgare. Next base: position 293,895,549 of record NC_058521.1, on the reverse strand, counting down.
CCGAGGATGACATCCATGGCATCGTCCTCGGGAATATCCAAGATAACAAAGTCTGTTAAGATAGTGGTGTTAGCAACCACAACAGGCACATCCTCGCAAATGCCGATAGGGAAAGCAGTTGATTTGTCGGCCATTTGCAGAGAAATTTCAGTGGGTGTCAACTTATCCAATTCAAGTCTATGATAAAGAGAGAGTGGCATAACACTAACACCGGCTCCAAGGTCACATAAGGCAGTTCTTACGTAGTTTCCTTTAATGGAGCAAGGTATAGTGGGCACTCCGAGATCACCAAGTTTCTTAGGAGTTCCACCTTTCAAAGTGTAATTGGCAAGCATGGTGGAGATCTCAAGATCTGGTATCTTCCGTTTATTAGTCACAATATCTTTCATGTACTTGGCATACGGAGACATCTTGAGCATATCAGTAAACCGCATCTGCAGAAAGACGGGTCTTATCATCTCAACGAAGCGCTCAAAATCCTCATCATCCTTTTTCTTGGATGGCTTAGGAGGGAAGGGCATAGGTCTCTGAACCCATGGCTCCCTTTCTTTACCATGCTTCCTAGTAGTGAAGTCATTCTTATCATATTTCTTAGGTTGTGGGTTATCAGGATTAACCGTAGGTTCAATCTCCACATCCTCATCATTGCTAGGTTGAGCATTATTATGAACATCACTGTCCATATTGTCACCAGGTTCATGTTCATCACCAGATTGTGTTTCTGCATCACACGCAGAAATATCATTAGGTTCTTCAGGTGTTATAGTATTTGGTGAACTGGCATGCATGCTTCTATCATCCTTCTTCTTCTCCTTAGGATGACTGGGTGTATTAGCATTGATTCCTTGAGAATCTTGATCAATTCTCTTAGGATGACCTTCAGGATACAAAGGTTCCTGAGTCATTTTGCCTCCTCTAGTAATGACTCTGACAAAGTTGTCATTCAATTCATTGAGCAGGTCATTCTGAGCTTTAAGTACTTTTTCTACCTGAGTAGTAATCATAGAGGCATGTTTACTCAGAAGCTTCAGATCGTTGACATTTCTGTCTACACAAGCACTTAAATGGCTAAGCATACGAGTACTTTGTTCCAAATTCATCAAAGCATAGGCTAGCAGGTTTGGCAAGAAAGTTGAAACTCTGTTGTTTGGCAACAAAGTTGTCAAATTCATCAAAGCATAGGCTAGCAGGTTTATCAAAAGTAATATCGCTCTCATCAAACCTACGCAGAGAATTTACTTCTACTACCTGTATCGGGTTATCGAGACCATGGATCTCTTCGATAGGTGGTAGATTTTTGACTTCTTCAGATCTAATGCCTTTCTCTTGCATAGATTTCTTGGCTTCTTGCATATCTTCAGGACTGAGGAATAGAATACCTCTTTTCTTTGGAGTTAGCTTAGGAGGTGGTTCGGGAATAGTCCAAGCATTATCGTTGATCAAGATGTTATTCAGTAGAGTCTCAGCTTGTTCTACAGTTCGTTCCCTAAAAACACAACCGGCACAACTATCTAGGTGGTCTCTAGAGGCATCGGTAAGTCCGTTATAGAGGATATCAAGTATCTCGTTCTTCTTAAGAAGGTGATCAGGCAAAGCATTATGTAGCTGGACGAGCCTCTCCCAAGCTTGTGGAAGACTCTCTTCTTGGAGTTGAGCAAAGTTGTATATTTCCTGCAAGGCAGCTTGCTTCTTATGGGCAGGGAAATATTTCTCACAGAAGGAATAGACCATCTCCTGGGGAATACTCACACATCCAGGAGCAAGAGAGGTGAACCAGACTTTAGCGTCATCCTTTAGAGAGAAAGGAGACAGCTTAAGGATATAGTAGTGGCGGATCTTCTCCTCATTAGTGAAAAGGGTGGCTATTTCGTGTAGTTTGGCAAGATGGGCTATGACCGTCTCAGAATCATAACCGTGAAAAGGATCAGATTCGACTAGAGAGATTATCTCATGATCGACAGAGAATTCATAATCCTTATCGGTGATAAAGATAGGTGAAGTGGCAAACTTCAGATCATATTTCATCTTAGCTTCCCGAGATTTTTCCTTCCACTTGGCAAGTAATTTCTCAGCGTCATAGGCATCATTACACGCAAGAAAATCCTCAGCTATCTCTCCCTCCATAACGTAACCCTCACGTATATCAGGCAATTCATATCTAGGAGAGCTAGATCTAGCAGGAGCAAAAGCAGGTTCTATCTCAATAGTATCGGCAGTTTCAGAAGCATCACGAGTGTTGGCAGTAACTCTAGCAATATGAGCATCAAGGAACACTCCTAGTGGAACATCAGGCAAAGTAGTATCTCTAGCAGTGTCAAGCATAGCATCATCAGGCAAAATAGCATCTCTAGCATCATCAGGCAAAGCAGTATCAAGCATAGCATCTCTAGCAGTATCAGGCATAGTGTCAAGCATAGTGTCATCAGGCATAGTATCAAGCATAGCATCTCTAGCAGTAGCATCATAAACATCATCAAGCACAGGCGACATATCAAGATTCCTAGCAGGAGGTGATGTCACAAACTTACTCATAACTGAAGGTGAATCAAGTGCAGAGCTAGATGGCAATTCCTTACCTCCCCTCGTAGTTGAGGGCAAGACTATGGTCTTCGGATCCTTCAGATTCTTCATAGTGATCAGCAGATATAAATCCCAAGTGACTCAGAGAATATAGCAATACCTCCCCGGCAACGGCGCGAGAAAAATGCTTGATGCCAACTGTTCTTCCCCTTGCAACGGCACCAGAAGAATGCTGATTGCAATCCCCGGCAACCGAAACTAGAAGAATGTTGTTGACGCCCACCAGCGCGTGGGATTGTAGCAGTTTTCGAGGGTAGAGTATTCGACCCAACTTGTTGATAAGCCCGACAGGAGGTGAGAGGATACTCTTAAGTATTAGCAGTTGAATATGTCAGATTCAACCACACCTAAAAGATTAGTATCTGCAAGCACAGTAGTAACAGCAAAGTAGTATGATAACAACGGTGTCAGAAACGATCTGTTGACGGCAGACTATTCCTAACGATTGTATCAATGGCGCCAAGTTGCCTCGTTGACGGAAGTTGTCAGTTCCCGTCAATGACAAGCGATCAAGATTGTAGCAGGTAGCAGCAGTGTAATGAGCAGTAGCAGCGGCAAGGTAAAGCAGTAGTGACAGCAGTAGCAAGTAGCAACAGTAGCAGCAGAGCAAGACAAGTAACAGTAGTAGCAACAGTAGGACAAACTCGTAGGCAATGGGTCGGTGATTTGTTTGGATGATATTCATCATGCAACAGTTATAACACGGAGAGATATGTGGCTAGCTCCCGTTCGTCAATGTGATGTAGGCATGCATTTCGTGTGTCATCATACGTGCTTAGGGAAAAGAACTTGCATGACATCTATTGTCCATCCCTCCCGTGGCAGCAGGGTCCAAAAGGAAACTAAGGGATATTAAGGTTCTTCTTTTAATAAAGAACCGGACCAACGCATTAGCACTTGGTGCACACATGAACTCCTCAAACTATGGTCATCACCGGGAGTGGTTCCGGTTATTGTCACTCCGGGGTTGCCGGATCATAACACATAGTAGGTAACTACAACTTGCAAGATCGGATCTAAAACACACATATATTGGTGACAACATAATAAATTTAGATCTGAAATCATGGCACTCGGGCCCTAGTGACAAGCATTAAGCATGGCAAAGTAGTAGCAACATCAATCTTAGAACATAGTGGATATTAGGGATCAATCCCCATCAAAACTAACTCGATTACATGATAGATCTCATCCTACTCATCACCGCCCAGCGAGCCTACAAATAGATTACTCACGAATGACAAAGAGCTTCATGGAATTGGAGAGGGAAGAAGGTTGATGATGACGATGGCGACGATTTCCCCTCTCCGGAGCCCAAGACGGACTCCAGATTTGCCCTCCAGATGAAGAACAGGTGGTGGCGGCGCCTCCGTATCGTAAACGTGACGAAAACTTCTGTTTTTATTTTTTCTGGGACGAAAGTGAACTCATAGACCTAAGGTTGGGGGCGGCAGAGCCGTGTGGGCCCCACAAGCCTGCCCACCGCCACCAGCGGGTGGTGGCGGAGCCAAGGCTTGTGGCCCACTGGCCCACCCCCTCAGGTGGAACTTGGCACAGATATTTTTTATATTTTCCAAAACTGCTCCCCGTAGATTTTTAGGACGTTTGGAGAACTTTGATTTTTGCACAAAAATAACACCAAGGCAATTCTGCTGAAAACAGCGTCAGTCCAGGTTAGTTCCATTCAAATCATGCAAATTATAGTCCAAAACAAGGGCAAAAGAATTTGGAAAAGTAGATACGATGGAGACGTATCAGGAACTGATAGCGTGTCAAAGCGGTGCGATCAAGGAAAGTTGTATGGAGCGGGGGATCTCCTTCGCGGATAGGTACTCCAAGAAAATTTGTTATGCAGGTAGCATAGATCCCACCAAAGAAATCCCCTTCATTAGCATTATTATTCAGCCTCCTTGCTATTATAGCTCCCATGTTGAAACTTCTATCACCCGTAACTGCGCTCTTAAGAATACTAAGGTCGGGTGCGCAGAGGTGACAATGCTCAATCTTGCCATTAATGCATCTGCCTATGAAGAGGGCAAAATAATGCAAGGCAGGAAAATGAATGCTCCCCATGGTAGCCTGTGTAATATCTCTAGTTTCTCCAACAATTGTACCAGAGAAAAAATCTTTAACCGAAGATTTAGGAGTATCATTGAGACTACCCCAAATAGGTATCTTGCAAATTCTATTAAAATCCTCTAAATCCATGGTATACGATTTGTCATAGAGATCAAACAGTACAGATGTATCACGGCCAACTGAAAATTTGAATCTACGAACAAAAGAGGCACTGAGAGTGACATAGTGTTCACATTTATCACAGATGAATTCTTCGAGTCCGACGTTGTGAACAAGTGTATCAAACTCATCTTTGAAACCTGCCTCAATCATGAATTCATCCGAAGGCCATTCACATGGTTGTACCTGTGCGTTCCTTTGTTGGTAAGGATCGGGCTCCCGAATCGCGAGACGGGGACCTCTCTTGCTTGAGGCACCACCATGATAGTTTCTCCTGAACATCTTCCTTTTCTAAAATTTTCAGTGACTCTAAGTAAAAGTGAACATGGCCCAACGAAACTCGTAGCAACTACTCCCACAAGTGCCTAGAAGCCATATTACGCATCAAAACTACTTGGGACCAGCTAAAATTAGCATGCAAAGCTCAAGAACAGGGTCACAAAGGCAGCAAAAATACGCGAAGTATAAGGCACTAGAGCAAAAACTAATTGGACCAATGGAGGAGTCACTTACCAAGGAGTAATTTCCCCAAAACAGCTTGGTGAATGGTGCTTTGCACAAGGAGATCGAAAATCCCAGCAAGAAGAGCAAGAACACGGGTTTGAGCTGCGAAACGATTTTTTCTGGAGGTAGGAGAAGCAGATGGGAGCTAGAATGAGTGGAGGGGGTGCACGTGGGCCCCACAAGCCTGGTAGGCGAGGCCAGGGGGTGCCCGCGCCTCCACGGCTTATGGCCCACTGGTGCAGCCCCCTGACTAGCTCTTCGTCTCAGTATTTTCCAAAAATTCCAGAAAAAATCATACTTGATTTTCACGACATTCGGAGAACTTTTATTTTTGGGGTACTTCTCTACGGGACGCTAAAACAGAAAACAGGGAAAACTAAACTAAATCTATCATTTTTCTTCTAAGCAACCGAAGGTGAAAGCTTGGAACAGAGGTTTGTGACTCCTCGGTTCATCCATCTCATGGTCATCGAAAGAAATTCGTCAATGAGGTTGATCAAGTCTCCTTGACAAACTTTTTTGAATCGCAAAAGCAGACGGAGAATTTTCGAATAGTCACTAGGTTACCTCAATGGGGATGTGAATCTCCCCAACAAGCAAATCATACTTCATCTTAATAGGAGGAATAGGGCATTCAAAGCTCCCAATAAGAATCGATGAAGTTTTTCGATAGCATTGATGCAATGTACTCGATATTGTTTCTTCAGAAAGTGCGATGTATGCTCATTACTGTTGACATGGAAAGTGGCATTGCCTTTGTTGCAATCTATAACAGCCCGTGTAGTTTTTAAAAAGGGTCTTCCAAGGATGACCGCCATGGCATCGTCCTCGGGAATATCCAGAATAACAAAGTCCGTTAAGATAGTAACGTTAGCAACCACAACAGGCACATCCTCGAAAATGTCGATAGGGAAAGCAGTTGATTTGTCGGCCATTTGCACAGAGATTCCGGTGGGTGTCAACTTATCTAGTTCAAGTCTTCTATAAAGAGAGAGAGGCATAACACTAACACCGGCTCCAAGGTCGCATAAAGTAGTTCTAACGTAGTTGCCTTTAATTGAGCAAGGTATAGTGGGCACTCCAGGATCACCTAGTTTCTTAGGAGTTCCACCCTTGAAGGTATAGTTAGCAAGCATGGTGGAAATCTCAACCTCAGGTATCCTCCTCTTATTAGTCACAATATCCTTCATGTACTTAGCATACCGAGACATTTTGAACATATCTGTCAAACGCATTTGCAGAAAGACAGGTCTAAGCATTTCAACGAAGCCCTCAAAATACTCATCATCCTTTTTCTTGGATGGTTTGGGAGGAAAGGGCATAGGTTTTTGAACCCATGGTTCCCTTTCTTTACCATGCTTCCTAGCAGCGAAGTCATTCTTATCGTATCTCTTATTCTTAGGCTGTGGGTTATCAAGATCAACAGGTTCAATCTCCACATCCTTATCATTGCTAGGTTGAGCATCATCATTAACATCACTATTGATATTATCCTTAGGCTCATGTTCATCACCAGATTGTGTTTTGGCATCAGAGACAGAGACATCGTTTGGACTCTCAGGTGTAGCAGCAACAGGGTTGCTAGCGTGCAAATCCCTATCATCTTTATCCTTCTTCCTAGGATGACTAGGTGCATCAGTGCTAACTCCTTGAGAATCTTGTTCAATTCTCTTTGGATGACCCTCAGGATACAAAGATTCCTGGGTCATTCTACCGCCTCTAGTGACGACTCTGACAGAATTGTCATTCAACTCATTGAGCAAGTCATTCTGAGCTTTAAGTACTTGTTCTACCTGAGTAGTAACCATAGAGGCATGCTTACTCAAGAGCTTAAGATCATTAACATTTTTGTCCACACAAGCACTTAAATGACTAAGCATACGAGCATTCTGTTCCAATTGTCTGCTAACATAATCATTGAAACTCAACAAAGTTATCAAACTCATCTAGGCATAAGCTAGCAGGTTTATCAAAAGGAATATCATTCTCATTGAATCTACGTAGAGAATTTACTTCTACTACCTGTATCGGGTTATCAAGACCATAGATCTCCTCGATAGGTGGTAGCTTTTTTACATCTTCAGATTTAATATCTTTCTCTTTCATAGATTTCTTAGCTTCTTGCATATCTTCAGGATTGGGGAAGAGAATACCTTTTTTCTGAGGAGCTGGCTTAGGAGGTGGTTCGGGAATAGTCCAAGCATTCTCATTGCACAAGATGTTATTTAATAGGATCTCAGCTTGTTCTACGGTCCGTTCCCTAAAAACACAACCAGCACAACTATCTAGGTGGTCTCTAGAAGCATCGGTAAGTCCATTATAGAAGATATCAAGTATTTCGTTCTTCTCAAGAGGGTGATCAGGGAAAGCATTCAGCAGCTAGACGAGCCTCCCCCAAGCTTGTGGGAGACTCTCTTCTTCAAGTTGTGCAAAGTTGTATATTTCCTGCAAGGCAGCTTGCTTCTTATGGGCAGGAAACTATTTCTCAGAGAAGTAGTAGATCATATCCTGGGGGCTACGCACACAACCAGGAGCAAGAGAAGTGAACCAAGTCTTAGCATCATCCTTTAGTGAGAAAAGAAACAGCTTGAGGATAGAGTAGTGGCGGATATTTTCCTCACTCGTGAATAGGATGGCTATATCGTGCAGTTTGGTAAGATGGGCTACAACGGTTTCAGACTCATAACTGTGAAACGGATAAGATTCGACCAGAGTGATTAACTCAGGGTCGACAGAGAATTCATAATCCTTATCGGTCACAAAGATAGGCGAAGTAGCAAACTTCGGGTCGTATTTCATCCTAGCGTTCAGAGATTTTTCTTTCCACTTCAGCAGTAATTTCTCAACATCATAGCTATCCTTACACGCAAGAAAATCCTCAGCTATCTCTCCCTCCATAACATAACGCTCGGGCATATCAGGCAATTCATATCTAGAAGAGCTAGTTCTAGCACGCAAATTAGCAGGTTCTACTTCAATAGTATCAGCAGTTTCAGAAGTATCATCACATCTAGCAACAACTCTAGCAATTTTTGCATCAAGGATTGCACCTAGTGGCAAAGCAGTATCAAGTATAGCATCATCATAAGCATCATGGGCAACAGAAGTAGCATCATCAAGCACAGGCGACATATCAAGATTTCTAGCAGGAGGTGGTGTCGCAAACTTACTCATAACTGAAGGTGAATCAAGTGCAGAGCTAGATGGCAGTTCCTTACCTGTCCTCGTAGTTGAGGGCAAGACTTTAGTTCTTGGATCTATTGAATTCCTCATAGTGGCCAGTAGACGTAAATCCCAAGTGACTTAAAGAATATAGTTGTGCCTCCCCGGCAACGGCTCCATAAAATAGTCTTGATAACCCACAACTATAAGGGATCGCAACAGTTTTCAAGGGTAGAGTATTCAACCCAAATTTATTGATTCGACTCAAGGGGAAGCCAAAGAATATTCTCAAGTATTAGCAGTTGAGTTGTCAATTCAACCACACCTGAAAGATTTAGTATCTACAGCAAAGTATCAGTAGCAAAGTAGGGTGATAGCAACAGTAGCAATAGTAACCATTAGCAGCAAAGTGACAGCAGTAGCAGCAAAGTAACAGCAGTAGCAACAGAGTAACAGTAGCAGCAGTGACAGCAGTAGCGGCAAAGTAACGTAACAAGGACCAGTAGTAAAAGACTCGTAGGCATTTGATCGGTGATGGATGATTATGCCGGATGCTATTCATCATGCAACAGTTATAACACGGAGAGATATGTAACTAGATCTAGTTCGTCAATCTAATGTAGGCATGTATTCCATATGTAGTCATACGTGCTTAGGGAAAAGAACTTGCATGACATCTATTTTCCATCCCTCCCGTGGCAGAGGGGTCCTAATGGAAACTACGGGATATTAAGATTCTCCTTTTAATAAAGAACCAGACCAACGCATTAACACTTAGTGAATACATGAACTCATCATACTATGTTCATCTCCGGGAGTGGTTCCGGCTATTGTCACTCCGGGGTTGCCAGGTCATAACACATAGTAGGTGACTACAACTTGCAAGATAGGATCAAGAACACACATATATTGGCGACAACATAATAGGTTCAGATCTGAAATCATGGCATTCGAGCCCTAGTGACAAGCATTAAGCATGGCAAAGTAGTAGCAACATCAATCTCAGAACATAGTCGATACTAGGGATCAATCCCCTTCAAAACTAACTCGATTACATGATAGATATCATCCAACCCATCACCGTCCAGCAAGCCTACGATGAGATTACTCACGAACGGTGAAGAGCGTCATGGAATTGGCGATGAAGGAAGGTTGGTGATGACGATGGCGACGATCTCCCCTCTCCGGAGCCCAGACTGGACTCCAGATCTGCCCTCCAGATGAAGAACAGGAGGTGGCGGCGCCTCGGTATCGTAAAACGCGATGAAGTCTTCTTGATTATTTTTTCCGGGCAAAACGGACTAAATAGAGCTGGATTTGGAGGCGGTGGAGTTTTGTGGGGCCCACAAGCCTGCCAGGCGTGGCCAGGGGGGCCTGCGCCTGGTGGGCTTGTGGGTCCACGCTCCACTTCCTCCGCTGATTCTTGCGCTAGTATTTTTTTATATATTCCACAAAAATTCTCCGTAAATTTTCAAGTCATTCCGAAAACTTCTATTTCTATGCAAAAACAACACCATGGAAATTCTGCTGAAAACAGCGTTAGTCCGGGTTAGTTCCATTCAAATCATGCAAATTAGAGTCCAAAACAAGGGCAAAAGAGTTTGTAAAAGTAGATACAATGGAGACGTATCAGTCTCCCACTTGCACTAGAGTCAATAATCTAGTTCACATCACCATGTGATTTCAACGAATCCAACACCCATATAGTACTGGGGTCTAATCACGTCTTGCTCGTGAGAAAGGTTTTAGTCAACGGTTCTGAAACTTTCAGATCCGTGTGTGCTTTACAAATCTTTATGTCATCTTATAGATGCTAATACTACGTGCTATACGGAAATACTCCAAATATCTACTCTACTATACGAATCTGTTTTACTACTCAGAGTTATTCCGATTAGTGTCAAAGCTTGCATTGACGTAACCCTTTAGTACGAACTCTTTAATCACCTCCTTAATTGAGAAAAAATCCGTAGTCCACTAGTTACTAAGGATAACTTTGATCGCTCTTTTAGTGATCCAATCATGGATCACCTTTTGGTACCCCTTGAAAGACTCATGGAAGGCACACATCAGGTGCGGTACACAGCTTGACATACTTTAGAGTCTATGGCTAAGGCATAGGGGACGACCTTCATCCTTTCTCTTTCTTCTGCCGTGGTCGGGCTTTTGAGTCTTACTCATATTCACACCTTACAACACAGCCAAGAACTCCTTCTTTGCCGATCTATTTTGAACTCCTTCAAAAACTTGTCAACGCATGCATTTCATTTGAAAGTTCTGTTTAGCATTTTGATCTATCTCCATAGATCTTGATGCTCATTGTTCAAGTAGCTCTTTCCAGATCTTCCTTTGAAAAACCCCTTTCAAACAACCTTTATGCTTTACAGAAATTCTACATTACTTCCGATCAACAATATGTCAACCACATATACTTATCAGAAATTCTATAGTGCTCCCACTCACTTCTTTGGAAATACAAGTTCCTCATAAACCTTGTACAAACCCAAAAGCTTTGATCATCTCATCAAAGCGTATATTCCAACTCCGAGATGCTTGCACCAGTCCATAGAAGGATCGCTGGAGTTTGCACACTTGTTAGCATCCTTAGGATCGAAAAAACCTTCTGGTTGTATACAACCTTTCCTCAAGGAAACCGTCGAGGAAACAATGTTTTGACATCCTATGTGCAATATTTCATAAATAATGCAGCAACTACTAACATAATTCCAACAGACTTTTAGCATCGCTACGAGTTCATCATAGTCAATTCTTTGAACTTGTCGGAAACATCTTTGCGACAGATCGAGCTTTTCTTAATGGTGACTTTTCACCATCATCGTGTGTCTTTATTTTTAAAGATCCACCTTTACTTAATAGTCCTACGACCATCAAGTAGTTCTTCCAAAGTCTACACTCTGTCGTCATACATGGATCCTCTCTCGGATTTCATGGCCTCCAGCCATTTGTCGGAATCCGGGCCCACCATCGCTTCTCGATAGCTCGTAGGTTCATTGTTGTTCAACAACATGACCTCCAAGACAGGGTTACTGTACCACTCTGTAGTAGTATGCGACCTTGTCAACCTACTAGGTTTGTAGTAACTTGATCCAAAGCTTAATGATCACCATCATCAGTTTCCACTTCAATTGGTGTAGGCGCCACAGGAACATCTTCCTACGCCCTGCTACACACTGGTTGAAGTGGCGGTTCACTAACCTCATCAAGTTCCACCACCCTCCCACTCAATTCTTTTGAGAGAAACCTTTCCTCGATAAAGGACCCGTTTCTAGAAACAAACACTTTGCTTCCGGATCTGAGATAGGAGATGTACCCAACGGTTTTGGATATCCTATGAAGATGCATTTATCCACTTTGGGTTCGAGCTTATCAAACTGAAACCTTTCCGCATAAGCATCGCAGCCCCAAAATTTTGAGAAACGACAACTTAGGTTTCTCCAAACCATAATCTATATTGTGTCATCTCAACGGAAATACACAGTGCCCTATTTAAAGTGAATGCGGTTGTCTCTAATGCATAACCCATAAACGATATTGGTAATTCGATAAGAGACATCATAGTATGCACCATATCAAATAGGGTGTGGCTATGACGTTTAGACACATCATCACACTATGGTGTTCCAGGTGGCGTGAATTGTGACACAATTTCCACATTGTCTCAACTGTGTACCAAAACTCGCAACTCAGATAATCATCTCTATGATCATATCGTAGATAGTTTATCCTCTTGTTACGACGATCTTCACTGTGAAATAGCTTTGAACTTTTCAATATTTCAGACTTGTGATTCCTCAAGTAAATACTCCTATATCTACTCAAGTCGTCAGTGAAGTAAGATCATAACGATATCCACTACGTGCCTCAGCACTCATTTGACTGCACACATCAAAAATGTATCACACCCAACAAGTTACTCTCTTGTTCCATGTGGTATGTTTTGCATGTCTCAAGTGATTCAAAATCAAGCGAGTCCAAACGATCCATCTGCATTGGAGCTTTTCATGCGTTAATACCAACACGTATGGTTTGCATGTCTCAAACATTTCAAAAATGAGTGAGTACAAAGATCCATCAGCATGGAGCTTCTTCATGCATTTTACACCAACATGACTCAATAGGCAGTGCCACAAGTAAGTGGTACTATCATTATTACTTTGTATCTTTTTGGCACCAATATTATGAACATGTGTAACACTACGATCGAGATTCAATAAACCATTGAAGGTAATTATTCAAGAAAATAGAATAACCATTATTCTCTTTAAATGAATAATCTTATTGCAATAAACACGATCTAATCATGTTCATGCTCAACACCAAATAACAATTATTTAGGTTTAACACCAATCCCGATGGTAAAGGGAGCATGCGATGTTTGATCACATCAACCTTGGAAACACTTCCAACACGTATCATCACCTCGCCTTTAGCTAGTCTCCGTTTATTCCGTAGCTTTTATTTCGAGTTACTAATCACTTAGCAATTGAACTGGTATCTAATACCCTCGTGCTACTAGGAGTACTAGTAAAGTACACATCAGTATCATGTATATCAAATATACTTTTGTTGACTTCGCCAATCTTCTCATCTACCAAGTATCTAGGGTAGCTCCGCCTCAGCGACCGTTCCCCTCATAACAGAAGCACTTAGTCTCGGGTTTGGGTTCAATCTTGGGTTTCTTCATTAGAGCAGCAATTGTTTCATGAAGTGTCCCTTCTATCCCTTGCCCTTCTTGAAACTAGTGGTTTCACTAACCATCAACAATTGATGCTCCTTCTTGATTTCTACTTTCGCAGTGTCAAACATTGTGAATCGCTCAAGGATCATCATATCTATCCTTGATATGTTATAGTTCATGACCAAGCTCTAGCAGCTTGGTGGCGGTGACTTTGGAGAACCATCACTTATCTCATCTGGAATATTAACTCCCACTTGATTCAAGCGATTTTTGCACTCAGACAATCTGAGCACACGCTCAACGATTGGACTTTTCTCCTTACTTTGTAGACAAAGAATCTTGTCAGAGGTCTCATACCTCTCAACAAGGGCACGAGCATGAAATCTCAATTTCATCTCTTTGAACATCTCTTATGTTCCACGATGTTTCAAAACGCTTCGGCGCCTTCTTTCCAAGCTATTAAGTATTTATGCACTGAACTATCATGTAGTCATAAAAAACGTGTATGTCAGATGTTCGCAACATCCACGGACGGCGCTCGAGGTGCAGCACACTGAGTAGTGCATTAAGGACATAAGCCTTCTGTGCAGCAATGAGGACAATCCTCAGTTTTACGGACTCAGTCCGCAAAGTTGCTACTATCATCTTTCAACTAAATTTTCTCTAGGAACATATAAAAACAGTAGAGCTATAGCGCAAGCTACATCGTAATTCGCAAAGACCATTAGACTATGTTCATGATAATTAGTTCAATTAATCATATTACTTAAGAACTCCCACTCAAAAAGTACATCTCTCTAGTCATTTGAGTGCTACATGATCCAAATCCACTAACTCAAGTCCGATCATCACGTCAGTTGAGAATAGTTTCAGTGGTAAGCATCTCTATGCTAATCACATCAACTATACGATTCATGCTCGACCTTTCGGTCTCATGTGTTCTGAGGCCATGTCTGCACATGCTAGGTTCGTCAAGCTTAACCCGAGTGTTCCGCGTGTGCAACTGTTTTGCACCCGTTGTATGTGAACATTGAGTCTATCACACCCGATCATCACGTGGTGTCTCGAAACGACGAACTATAGCAACGGTGCACAGTCGGGGAGAACACAATTTCATCTTGAAATTTTAGTGAGAGGTCACCTCATAATGCTACCGTCGTTCTAAGAAAAATAAGGTGCATAAAAGGATTAACATCACAGGCAATTCATAAGTGACATGATATGGCCATCATCTTGTGCTTATTGATCTCCATCACCAAAGCACCGGCACGATCTTCTTGTCACCCCCGCCACACCATGATCTCCATCATCATGATCTCCATCAACGTGTCTCCATCGGGGTTGTCGTGTTATTTATGCTATTATTATTAAAGCTACATCCTAGCAATATAGTAAACGCATCTGCAAACACAAACGTTAGTTTAAAGACAACCCTATGGCTCCTGCCGGTTGCCGTACCATCGACGTGCAAGTCGATATTAACTATTACAACATGATCATCTCATACAACCAATATATCACATCACGTCATTGGCCATATCATATCACAAGCATACCCTGCAAAAACAAGTTAGACGTCCTCTAATTTGTTGTTGCATGTTTTACGTGGCTACTATGGGTATCTAGTATGATCGCATCTTACTTACGCAAAAACCACAACGGAGATGTGCAAATTGCTATTTAACCTCTCCAAGGACCGCCTTGATCAAAACAATTCAACTAAAGTTGAAGAAACTGACACCCGCCAGTCATCTTTATGCAACGAGGTTGCATGTCAATCGATGAAACCAGTCTTTCGTAAGCGTACGAATAATGTCGGTCCGGGCCGCTTCAATCCAACAATACCGCCGAATCGAGAAAAGACTAAGGAGGGCAGAAAATCGAACATCACCATCCACAAAACCCTTTGTGTTCTACTCGAGATAACATCTACGCATGAACCTAGCTCATGATGCCACTGTTGGGGAACGTTGCATGGGAAACAAAAAAATTCCTGCGTACACGAAGACCTATCATGGCGATGTCCATCTACGAGAGGATATTTGGATCTACGTACCCTTGTAGATCGCACAGCAGGAAGCGTTAAGAAACGCGGTTGATGTAGTGGAATGTCCTCACGTCCCTCGATCCGC
Organism: Hordeum vulgare subsp. vulgare; assembly: GCF_904849725.1. Taxonomy (NCBI): domain Eukaryota; kingdom Viridiplantae; phylum Streptophyta; class Magnoliopsida; order Poales; family Poaceae; genus Hordeum; species Hordeum vulgare. The sequence continues at coordinate 293,880,234 of NC_058521.1, read as the reverse complement.
CCCCCGAACCGTCCCACGAACCGTCCCAAGATCCGTTCCGATCTAGTGCCGAACGGACGGCACCTCCGCGTTCAGCACATGTACAGCTCGACGACGATCTCGGCCTTCTTGATCCAGCAAGCAAGATGGATAAGTAGATGATTTCTCCGGCAGCGTGACGGCGCTCCGGTGGTGGTGACGATCTACTCCTGCAAGGCTCCGCCCGAGCTCCGCAGAAATATGATCTAGAGGTAAAACTATGGTGTCTAGATCTGAGTTGCACGTGGCAAAAGTTGTCTCAAATCAGCCCTAAATCATCACTATATATAGGAAGGAGGGGGAGGAGGCTTGTCGGCCAAGGGAGAGGAGGAGTCCTACTCCAATCCTAGTCCAACTAGAATTGGAAAGTGGAGTCCTTCTCTTCCTTCCCACCTCTTTTTTTTCTTTTCTTTGGTTTTTCTTTCTTGGCGCATAGGCCCCTTTGGACTGTCCCACCATCCCACTAAGGGTTGGTGCGCCACCCCTAGGTCCATTGGGCTTCCCCCGAGTGGGTTGTCCCCCTCCCGGTGAACTTCCGGAACCCATTCGTCACTCCTGGTGTTGGGGAACGTCGCATGGGAAACAAAAAATTTCCTACGCGCACGAAGACCTATCATGGTGATGTCCATCTACGAGAGGGGATGAGTGATCTACGTACCCTTGTAGATCGTACAGCAGAAGCGTTAGAGAACGCGGTTGATGTAGTGGAACGTCCTCACGTCCCTCGATCCGCCCCGCGAACAATCCCGCGATCAGTCCCACGATCTAGTACCGAACGGACGGCACCTCCGCGTTCAGCACACGTACAGCTCGACGATGATCTCGGCCTTCTTGATCCAGCAAGAGAGACGGAGAGGTAGAAGAGTTCTCCGGCAGCGTGACGGCGCTCCGGAGGTTGGTGATGATCTCGTCTCAGCAGGGCTCCTCCCGAGCTCCGCAGAAACGCGATCTAGAGGAAAAACTATGGAGGTATGTGGTCGGGCAGCCGTGAGAAAGTCGTCTCAAATCTGCCCTAAAAGCCCCATATATATAGGAGGAGGGAGGGGGACCTTGCCTTGGGGTCGGCCCGAGCCAGGGGGGAGGACTCTCCCCCCCCCCCAAACCGAGTCCTACTTGGTTTGGTGGGAGGGAGTCCTTCCCCCTTCCCACTTCTTCCTTTTTTTTCTTTCCTTTGATTTTTCCTTTCTTGGCGCATAGGGGATTGGTGGGCTGTCCCACCAGCCCACTAAGGGCTGGTGTGACCCCCCCAAATGCCTATGGGCTTCCCTGGAGTGGGTTGCCCCCCTCCGGTGAACTCCCGGAACCCATTCGTCATTCCCGGTACATTCCCGGTAACTCCGAAAACCTTCCGGTAATCAAATGAGGTCATCCTATATATCAATCTTTGTTTCCGGACCATTCCGGAAACCCTCGTGACGTCCGTGATCTCATCCGGGACTCCGAACAACATTCGGTAACCAACCATATAACTCAAATACGCATAAAACAACGTCGAACCTTAAGTGTGCAGACCCTGCGGGTTCGAGAACTATGTAGACATGACCCGAGAGACTCCTCGGTCAATATCCAATAGCGGGACCTGGATGCCCATATTGGATCCTACATATTCTACGAAGATCTTTATCGTTTGAACCTCAGTGCCAAGGATTCGTATAATCCCGTATGTCATTCCCTTTGTCCTTCGGTATGTTACTTGCCCGAGATTCGATCGTCAGTATCCGCATACCTATTTCAATCTCGTTTACCGGCAAGTCTCTTTACTCGTTCCGTAATACAAGATCCCGTAACTTACACTAAGTTATATTGCTTGCAAGGCTTGTGTGTGATGTTGTATTACCGAGTGGGCCCCGAGATACCTCTCCGTCACACGGAGTGACAAATCCCAGTCTTGATCCATACTAACTCAACTAACACCTTCGGAGATACCTGTAGAGCATCTTTATAGTCACCCAGTTACGTTGCGACGTTTGATACACACAAAGCATTCCTCCGGTGTCAGTGAGTTATATGATCTCATGGTCATAGGAATAAATACTTGACACGCAGAAAACAGTAGCAACAAAATGACACGATCAACATGCTACGTCTATTAGTTTGGGTCTAGTCCATCACGTGATTCTCCTAATGACGTGATCCAGTTATCAAGCAACAACACCTTGTTCATAATCAGAAGACACTGACTATCATCGATCAACTGGCTAGCCAACTAGAGGCATGCTAGGGACGGTGTTTTGTCTATGTATCCACACATGTAAATGAGTCTTCATTCAATACAATTATAGCATGGATAATAAACTATTATCTTGATACAGGAATTATAATAATAATTATACATTTATTATTGCCTCTAGGGCATAATTCCAACACCTGGTACATTCCTGGTAATGCCCAAAAACCTTCCGGTAACCAAATGAAGTCATCCTATATATCAATCTTCATTTTTGGACCATTCCAGAAACCCTCGTGACGTATGTGATCTCATCTGGGACCCCGAACAACATTCAGTAACCACACATATAACTCAACTATACTAAAACATCATCGAACCTTAAGTGTGCAGACCCTGCGGGTTCGAACTATGTAGACATGCCCCGAGGCACTCCTCAGTCAATATCCAATAGCGGGACATGGATGCCCATATTGGATCCTACATATTCTCCGAAGATCTTATCGGTTGAACCTCAGTGTCAAGGATTCATATAATCTTGTATGTCATTCCCTTTGTCCTTCGGTATGTTACTTGCCCGAGATTTGATCGTGGTATGCGTATACCTATTTCAATCTCGTTATCGGCAAGTCTCTTTACTCGTTCCCTAATACAAGATCCCGTGACTTACACTTAGTCACATTGCTTGCAAGGCTTGTGTGTGATGTTGTATTACCGAGTGGGCCCCGAGATACCTCTCCGTCACACGGAGTGACAAATCCCAGTCTTGATCCATACTAACTCAACGGACACCTTCGGAGATACCTGTAGAACACCTTTATAGTCACCCAGTTACGTTGTGACGTTTGATGCACACAAGGTGTTCCTCCGGTGCCAGTGAGTTATATGATCTCATGGTCATAGGAACAATACTTGACACGCAGAAAACAGTAGCAATAAAACGACACGATCAATATGCTACGTTCATAGTTTGGGTCTTGTCCATCACATGATTCTCCTAATGATGTGATCCCGTTATCAAGTGACAACACTTGTCTATGGTCAGGAAACCTTGACCATCTTTGATCAACGAGCTAGTCAACAAGTGGCTTACTAGGGATAGTGTTTTGTCTATGTATCCACACTTGTATTTGCATTTCCAATCAATACAATTATAGCATGGTAATAAACGATTATTATGAACAAGGAAATATAATAATAACTAATTTATTTTTGCCTCTAGCGCATATTTCCAACAGTAGATAGAGAGCGTGCGGCTCTAGATGCGGATTTGGCTCACCGGGTGGCCTTGTTGGACTTGTTTTACTCTTCTCGAATGTCTTGTGTGAGGGATACCGAGGATACTTTGGGCTATCTTGAGGTTGAGGTTTTCCGATAGGAACTCGAGGAGATCACGGGTTTTCCCTGATCGAGGTCGTTCCGTCACAGTGTGTGGTAGATTGTGATGGACTAGTTGGAGCACCCGTGCAGGGTTAAATCTTTCGGAAAGCCGTGCTCGCGGTTATGTGACAACGTGGAAACTTTGTTTAACATCCGGTTCTACATAACTTGAAGTTAAATTAATTAAAACTTGCCAACTGAGTGTGTAACCGTGATTATCTCTATCATGAGTTCCTTCTCCGATCGAGGACATGGTGGGGTTATGTGTGAAGTAAGTAGGTGTTCAGGATCATTCATTTGCTCATTAGTAGTTCACGTCCGTTATGTGTAGATCATCCCCCTCTTTTATTCTTGTACTCGTAAGTAAGCCACCCCAAGTAAATGCTTAGTCGCTTGCTGCAGCCTCACCACTTAACCTTACCTCACCCATTAAGCTTTGCTAGTCTTGATACCTTTGGAAATGAGATTGCTGAGTCCCTGTGGCTCACGGATTACTACAACACCAGTTGCAGGTACAGGTAAAGAGTTACTATGACGTGAGTGCATTGATTGTTCATTTGGAGTTTCTTCTTCTTCATCATCGATCTAGGATGGGATCCGGGCCTACAGCCTGGGATAGCAAGGATGGACGTCTTTATTTTATCGTTTGTTTTCGTCTGTAGTCGAACCTTGCTCTTCTTCATGATGATTGTATGTATTGTACTCATGTGACTCTGATGTAGATTGTGGCGAGTGTAAGCCAACTCTTTATACTCATCTTTTCAATACATGTACTTGTAACGATATCCATTCTTGTGAAACGACGAGATGCGTTTCTATCCCTGTCGAGGCCCTTGCGTCAAAATAAGGATAGGACCGCATCTTGGGTGTTCCAAGTTGGTATCAGAGCAGTAGCGACCTAGGAGCCCACTTTATTGGTCGAACTTGGCCGAGTCGAGTCTAGTGAAAAATTGCTTTGAGTCTAGTTATATATCAGAGAGTAGGATTCTTTTTTCTCCTCTTCTATGCTCTGGTGAGGAATCTTGACGTAATAATTTTAATTCTTCTCCTCTTCTCACTCAAAAAAAATTAGGATCACGCGGATGTTTTTGGAATCTATATGATGTCGATGTGACGGAGTTCTGACTTGGTTCCTCCTGTTGTGTTGATTTTATTCCGGGGAGTTGAGCTCCCGGGAATTATTGAGAACATTGTTATCATTCAGATTTCTTAGTATCTCAGGACGAAGGATGTTCAAAATTGCTTCAATACTGGTAATGGCGAGATAACCCAGCATCCCCAGTACTGGTGCAGAGAGTTTAGGGGTATTGCCATACTTAGTATCGTTGTGAGGATCTGAGATAGATGAGTTTCCGAGGTCTCTGGTTATGTGTTGACGGATGTGATACACTGGACGGGTTAGTGTTATTGCTAGGAGTTTAGTGATGGATTTTACTCCTTGTATCCGTGGACCCGATTGCATGACCAGAAAATTTTGCAAGTTCTTAGGTGGGAGTTAAAGTAGTTACTTATATGACAGTCTTCCAACACATGCACGATGTGAGGTTGGGGTTCCACATCTAGTGGATTCATTTGTTCACTGTCATCTTACAGCGGTTCTCGTTGTGTCTTAATAAGTCCTTGTAGCTTGCTACGACTCGGGGACGCTTTGTATGTTGTGTGCACTGCCTTGTACATGATGGCTACTATAGGATAGAGCCTGTGCGATCCTATCCACGAAAATATCGAGTGAAATCTCTGTCATGAATTTGTTTCGGCTTGTGTTGTAAGCCATATCCTTTGTTTTCTTGGAATATGGTAATTCGAGTTGCTTCGATGTCAAATGGTGATTTCATATATTTTCCAACAGTTGTTCTCATATTTTTATGGGAATACTGGTTCTTTTTCTCAATCAAGTTGTCTTGTCAATTCTTTTCAACCGGAGTGCTTCTCTTCAAGTTAATTCATTCTTCTCAAATATTTGCAAGATCAATCTCTCATTTCTTTCCGGGGTTCATCTCATCTGTCCCAAGTTTTCTTTGTTTTCCCCACCCTCCCTCCCTTTTCTTCAATGTTTCAGTTATCATCCAAGTTGAGTTCAATTCATGGATGCTTCCGCTATCTTCTCTTCCATGTTGTAACCAGTGATTCTTTGTGAAGATTCTCACGAGTTTCGAGTTCATCATTTCTTGTTCCTTGTTCTCTTTCCGGTGGATGCAATTCAAGCTCGCGGTGTTCAGCATATCATTTTCATCCTTTAAATTCTTTCCCATGTTGGAAATTCTTATCAAGTCTTTTTGTTTTTCACCTCTCTCTATTCTATCTGGTGTGTTGAAGATTCTCAGAAGTTCTTGTTTTCAATCCTTTCAATTGTTTCGAGGGTCTCACCTCATCAAGTTTTCATTTGTACCGGTGCAGTATCTCTCTTTCTGAGCAATCATTTCAACGGTCGTTTCTTTTGAGTGGGCCCATAACCCACAGGTTCTTTCCCAGCATCTTCCTCGCTCTTCTAATCTTTCCCGTAGATCTATAATTCTTTTCAACTATGACGTAAGTATGAAATTCATTAGTCATATTCCTTCTCGAAGATTGCTTCAAAATTAATTCATCTTTGGCTCAACTCTTCATATTCTTATTCCGGAGTGTCTTAGTTATTCTTGGTGATGTTATCCTCGTCATTTTCAGCTTGGAAGAACGAAGAGGTGTTTTTCTGAAGTCTTGGACATTCTTTCAAGACTGTCATTTCAGCTCGTGCTATCTTCTCAATTGTTGTCTCATGAGTAATTCCTTCCATATCTATCCAGTGCATTTCAGAGTTGTTTTCTTTCTCGGTCCTCTGAAGGCCATCATTTCAGAAGATTTCTTCGTTCTCATCTTTCAGCTTTCATCCTCAAATTCTTCTCAATTGTTATTTCTTTGTTTGTCTCTCAATTCTTCCAGGTCCTTGTTGAAGTTTTCTATTAGGCGGCTCAAGGTTTCAATTCATTCTCAAGGTGTTCTTCAAGATTCTTCTGGTAGTACCCCAATCTTTCTTTCTCTTGCATTTCAAAGTGCAATTCTTCCTCCTTTATCCTTTGAGGTGGTGTTACAACATTCTTGGTAGTGCAGGAGTCTCGAAGAAAATTTGTTTCAAGAATGAGATATTTAAATCCACCAATTCTATGATCATGAGCTATTTTTTAACTCATGATTTCTTCGTTGAGATATCTTGGTTTAGATTCACGTAAAGCTTTTTCCTAAGGATTGTGGCTATTGTGGTGCTTGTCATTAACCCAAGTTCTCAATGTTTCCTCTTGGTGAAAGAAGTTGTGCATATCTTGTTGCTTCCAATCAATCCTTGTTTCTCTTAGCGGCTGGTTGTCACCTCATTATTTTGGGATGGTTTTCATAAGTCCACTACAAGCTTGTTCTTTTCGTTGTTGTTCTCCAACAACTACGTTCAATTCTTCTTGTTTGGAGGTTCTTCAATTCAATTGTGGTAGTAATTTTCATTTTCTTCTCCATTCTTCTTCGCAGTGATCTAGTTTCTATTCTATTGTTTCGGAGTTGTTGTGATGTTGCTCTCTTTTATCCATTATCTAGTTTTGTCAAGATCGTGTTCTTCCTTTCTTATTCATTTAACTGGAGTGTTGTGTCTTCTTTTATGTTCTTTACTTGCTTATCAATCTAGTTGGTATGTTGTGGATCTTCTCAAGATCTTTCCGTCTTATCAATTTTTGTCCCCTTTTCCTACCGAAGTGCTGCCGAAATTTTATGTGAATTCTTGCTTGTTTCTCATATCATTCTTCATCTCTTTGTAACCTTCAAGGATCGTTGGTTTCACTCGTTGGTCAAAGAAGCGACTAAGTTTTACCTCTTGCTCTTCTCTTCCTATTCCCCCCCCCTTTCGTTCTTAGATCTCGGGGCGAGATATTTTGTTAGTGTAGGAGAGTTGTGACAGCCCGAGACCAACGCTCCAGAAGATTCCCCTCTTATTCCATTGCCGTCGTGTGATTAGATTGTTTGTCACATTCATCGTCGCATCATTCGCATCATCTGCATTGCATCGGCACTCCGTTGTCGCCAGTTTTCAAAACTTGCATCCGTTAGTAGTTGCGGGTTCTCTCCAATTTCGTCGTGGACCGTTTCGAGACCAACCACACACGCACGCGCCCGCGGCATCGTTTATATTTTGTTCTAAAAGTACCTATAAAATATTCTCGGATTGAGTTGAAACTTGGCGTGCGGTCTGATTTTCATGTAGGTAGGCTGCCTGCCAAATTTCACCGCAATTGGAGTCTGTTTGATACCCGAACGGTCTACAGTAGCGGCATCGTCATCGGTTTGTTATCGGACGTTTTTCGATGTTTAAAAATCCCACGTTGGGCTGCAAACCTCCCTCTCATCTCGGTCCAACACCCCTCTACACAACCACTAAGCCCTAACCTAGCCCCTACCCGCAACCGAGGCCGTCCGATAGCGATCGTGTGGTCGAAACCGGAGCTAAAAACAACAAACCCTAGCCCGTTTTCTATAAATAGGCAGCCAAACCCTAATCCTCCCTTGTTTTTTCGTGCTTCCCCAACCCCAGCTGCCCCAGCAGCGCCACCTGGTCGCCTCCCACCTCCCAGCGCCGCCAGGGCCCAATCCGGGCCAGGCAACCACCGCCGCGATCTCCTACCCGAGAGCCTTGCCGCTCCGCAGCCGCTAGCCTTGCAGGAGGCCAGCCCCGCGCCTCCTCACGGCAGGCCTCCGCCCTTGCCGCCTCACCGGGCGTCGCCAGAGCAGCCTCGTCGGCCTCCCCTGCTCCAGCCTCGTGCAGTCACAGCCATGGAGCTCCACGCCGGTCGAGCTCCCTCACCGCCATCCGCCATCCTGTGCTCCGATCCGGCCGGATCCAGCTAGATCCGGACCGGGGAGCCCGTTCCGGCATCAGCCTGCCCCACCATTGCGTCCACCTCGCCGGAACCGTCGCGCGTCGCCCGTTGACCTACCGCGCGGCCGACTCCTCATGCGGGAGGAGCACGAAGGACGAGCTTCCGCTTCGTCGCCCGGGTGGGCCGTGCCCAGCGCTCGCCCCGGCCTTCCTCGCATGGGTCGGCCCAGCTCTAGCCGCCAACTGCATCCATGGCCCACGAGCGCCTCGCCCCGGCCCAGCTCGGCCTCCCCACCGAGCCGCGTGGCCCAGTCTGTACCTGATCCGGCCGATGGCCGAGGTGAGCGGCCGCTCCTTATTCCCCGCCCCGGTGCAATTTAGTTTTAGTGCGCCACCAGTTTTAGCCCGTTGCAACATATCCGGCCCAAGTAGATTTTTCCTATTAACCGGTGATTTAGTCTTTTTCAGGAAATGCAATATTTTCAAACGCCTGTAAATCTTAGACCATGCGTCGGATTGCGACAAGTTATATATGTTACTTGGCTAGAATTTTGCGTAGATTAATATTTTACAACTTGCATGCATGTTTGAAGTTGTTGACCTGTCATTTGCATAGGTTTGTGTGTTGTCCTATTAGGTTAATTATTCCGTAGATAATTATGCGTGCATCCGATTTGCTCAAAACTCGTAGGTAAAATGTCCATGTTGTTGCAACCCCTTGCCAGGTATTTAAGAAATAGTTGTCCTACCATTTTCATGTAGGTGGCATCAATAGTTTGCTATGTCGTGTTTAGAACATATTCTCGCATATATGTGTGGCATTAGTTTATATTTTTCACCCCACATATTATATATGTTTTCGGGGTAGAAAAATCCTTAGAATTTAATTGTGCATTTAGTTTTGTCTTTCGAGTAAGTTAGCATGCATGATATTTGTCATGATGCGCTTTTGTTTATTTTATGGGATTTATTCCGTGCGTGATATGATTTAATTGTGAACTAGAGATATGCCCTTGGACATGCATGTTAGCCCCTGCTAATTTTGGTTGCTAAAATCCATGTTTAGGTGTTGTTTGCTTGTTGCCAACATGCTAGAAATGGTGTTGTTTTGAGATGCTGAAATATTTCCAAGTCTGAGATCTGTTATATTTTGTTGTTGTCTTGCCATGAGTTTTGCTAGTGCAATGGAGTTATTTGTAGTGCTTAAGATTCTCTAGCATGCTGTAGAGTTTCATGCCATTCGGTGCCCCGTAGCATATAGTTTTACCGCTGCCAATATGCCTTCTGGTTGAAAACTGCATTGTCAAAAGTGTTGTTTTCACTAAGTCTGAAATTGTGCGCTAGTTGCCATTTTGTGAGTTCTTTTCCTAGTGATCCATGCTTCCATGCTAGTTGTTTTTAGTAGGGGGTTGTTGTGCATCTTGACCACTACTGTCTCATGTCTTGTTTAAGCATTTTTGAATTATGTAGCTTGTTGTTGTAGGGTGTAGAAAATACCATGTTGCTGTTTTGGGCAGATTGTAGTTATTTCTTGTTTAGCTTGTTTTTCTTGAACCGTTGCTCCGTTTTGATCGTGTCCAATATGAAACTTTCTTAGAATCTCGTGTAGGTTCATTTTATCTTGCTGCTTGTATGGTTAGGAGTGTTTGTGACTGTCATCCGCGTGCATATTGCATTCATGGCATCATATCTTGCGTGATCATATCTTTTGAACTGTAGTTGTGATCAAATGAGATATATGTGTAAACCGACTAGAATGACACGTAGAATCACATGCTTCACCTCTTGCCATGTTTAACAATATTTAATATTGCCACGTAAATAAACGGGAGTGAACTAAATAATTAAATGTGGAGTTTCGTCAATATGCAACTCGTTGCATATTGAGCTTCACTTAATGTGTAGAGTTTGTGTGATGTGAATTATCGTGCAATGCCTTGCATATTTGAAACTTATCATGCATCATATGTGTTGTGCATCATGTCGTGCATGTGCTGTGGTGAATATCGTGTGTTGTTACTCGTTTCCGGTTTGCTTCGTCTCGATAGAGTTCCGCAAGCGTGTCGGAATTTGATGATCTGTTCGACTACTTCGGTTCGTCTACTTCACAGAGTCGTTCTTATCCCGAAGATGATCATTTCCCTAGATACCATTACTATCATTGCCATGCTAGTTATGTTGTTTCTACCATTATGTCTCGTTGTCTACCACCTATTAAATGTCAGCCTCCCAACATTGCCATGAAACTTTCAACCTTCTACAACCTAGCAAACCACTGATTGGCTATGTTACCCCTTGGTTAACCATGTGTTAGCATTGCTAGTTGCAGGTGCAGTTGCTTCCATGTGATAACATGGGTTCCTTGTTATATCACCATATTAATGTTATTTAAGTTAATGCACCTATATACTTGGCAAAAGGTGAAGGCTTAGCCTTCTAGCCTGGTGTTTTGTTCCACCTTTGTCGCCTTAGTTTCGGCTACCGGTGGTGTGTTCCATAAATGAGCACTCCTAACATGCTTGGGGTTGTTGTGGGGACCCCCTAGATTTTTGTTTTGGGATAAAGCCCGTCTGGCAAGGCCCAACATTGGTACTATTTGCTGAATAACAAACTAAAATATGCATAGGGTTTGATCACCCCGTGGATATTAATCAACCCCCCGGGCCAGTGCTCCTCATGAGTGTTGGTCCGTCCACCTAGCAGTCGGCGGTGCCACTTCGGAGCAACTCGAGGCGTTTTCAGGCTATCGTCCACTTTGCATAGACGGTTGATGCCCGTAGATAGAGAGCACGTGGCTCTAGATGCGGATCTGGCTCACCGAGTGGCCTTGCTGGACTTGTTTTACTCTTCTCGAACGTCTTGTGCGAGGTATACGGAGGATACTTTGGGATATCTCGAGGTTGAGGTTTCCAAGTAAGAACCCGAGGAGATCATGGGTTTTTCCTGATCGAGGTCATTCCGGCGCAGCATGTGGTAGTTTGTGATGGACTAGTTGGAGCACCCCTGCAGGGGTAAATCTTTCGAAAAGTCGTGCCCACGGTTATGTAGCAACGTGGAAACTTTGTTTAACATCCGGTTCTAGATAACTTGAAGTTAAATTAATTAAAACTTGTCAACTGAGTGTGTAACCGTGACTGTCTCTTTCGTGAGCTCCTTCTTCGATCGAGGACACGGTGGGGTTATGTCTGACGTAAGTAGGTGTTCAGGATCATTCATTTGATCATCACTAGTTCACGTCCGTTATGTATAGATCATCCCCCTCTTTTATTCTAGTACTCGTAAGTTAGCCACTCCAAGTAAATGCTTAGTCGCTTGTTGCAGCCTCACCACTTAACCTTACCTCACCCATTAAGCTTTGCTAGTCTTAATACCTTTAGAAATAAGATTATTGAGTCCCTATGGCTCACAGATTACTACAACACCAGTTGCAGGTACCGGTAAAGAGTTAGTATGACGTGAGCGCGTTGATTGTTCATTTGGAGTTTCTTCTTCTTAATCATCGATCTAGGATGGGTTCCGGGCCGGCAGCCTGGGATAGCAAGGATGGACGTCGTTATTTTATTGTTTGTTTTCGTCCGTAGTCGAACCCTGCTCTTCTTCATGATGATTGTATGTATTGTACTGATGTGACTCTGATGTAGCTTGTGGCGAGTGTAAGCCAACTCTTTATACCCATCTTTTCAGTACATGTACTTGTAACGATATCCGTTCTTGCGAAACGACGAGATGCTTTTCTATCTCTGTCGAGGCCCTCGCGCAAAAATAAGGATGGGACCGTATCTTGGGGGTTACAGCTTTCATGAGAATCAAGGAGTCATCCGCAAAGAGAAGATTTGTGATGGACGGGGCATCTCTACATACTTTTACTCCTGAAATATCCCCATTTTCTTCTGCATGTATAAGTAAAGCATTCAGCCCCTCTGTGCACAATAAGAATAGATATGGTGATAGCGGATCTCCCTGCCTCAAACCCCTTGTAGGTTTGACTCTCTCACTTTCCTCCCCATTAATCCTTATTGTGTACTCAACACTAGAGACACATTGCATAATAAGGTTCACCCAATCTTGACGGAAGCTCAATCTTAACATAATCTCCTTTAAGAAGGGTCATTCAACTCTGTCATAAGCTTTGTGCATATCTAGTTTTATAGCACATAATCCCTCTCTACCTTCCCTTTTATTCTTGATAGTGTGAAAACATTCATAAGCCGCTAGAATATTTACCGTTATGAGTCTACCAGGCACGAAGGCACTTTGAATTGGACTAATAATTTCGGGTAGAAAAACCTTTAAACGAGAAGCCACCATTTTTGCAATAATTTTATATACCACATTGCATAAGCTGATCGGCCTAAATTGTGTCACCTTCGTTGGATTATCGACCTTTGGGATCAACACAATCGTCGTGTCATTCCAGCCCGCAGGTATCGAGCAAGTATTAATTGCTTGTAAACACTCCTCAATTAGATCATCCCCTGACATTGGCCAAAACCTCTTGTAGAAAATAGCATAGAGACCATTTGGCTAGGAGCTTTCAGGTCCCCAATATCAAATGTTGCCTTTCGAACTTCTTCAGCAGTATATGGGGCGTAAAGAGCATTGTTCATTTCAGCCGACACCCTCCTCTGGACAAGGGACATCACTTCTTGATTCGGATGTTGCACTTTTGATGTGAAGAGTTGAGAAAAATAATTAGTGACATAATCCTTCAATTCTTTGTCTGTTTTCCAGACCCCGGATCATCAAGAAGTTTCTTAATATTGTTTGTTTTTTTCTGGTTGTGGCTGCATTATGAAAAAAAAATGTATTGTGATCCCCATGCATCAACCAGTTTGCCCGCCCTCTTTGTAGCCAGAAAATTTCCTCTTGATCCAGCAGATCCTCAATTAACAGTTATTTCCTTCTGACAACAGCGAGATTCCGTATTAAATGGGCCACGTATCAATGTCTCTAGCTCCTTTTTTAATTTATTTATCCTTCGCTTGGGACCTTGAGAGTATTCATGTCCCAAGAATGCACGTCAATGTGCACTGCTTTTGTTCGATCAGCAAGAGAGGGACCAATACCTGCCAACTTTGCTTTCTCCCAAGAAGCCTTGACGATTTCAGTAATTGTCTCTTCCTTTAACCATCTTGCTTCAAATTGTTTCACACGCCCCGTTGGCCGACTGAATATATTTGGATCCAAATATTCCGTATCAAGGACCAGCGGATTTATTTGCCCAACCAATATTGCGCACTGCGCGATCAAGACGCTCACGAATATCCCCTCTTCTCCAAGTGAATTTGTCACCGTTGTAGCCTAGGTCCTCCAATCCACAATCCATGAGACATTCGCGGAATTCTCTAATCATTCCATTTGGTCTCACATTACCGCCTTCTTTTTCCGACTCATAAAAGATTTCGTTAAAATCCCCCAAAAGCACCCAAGGGTGGTCACTCTTACTATGCAAATTGCGAATATCGTTCCACGATAAATTGCGATCTTTCCAGTTCGGATAACCATAAAAACCCGTGAACCTCCACTGTACATTATTTTCATGAATAAACAAAATATCAATAAAGTGGGGCGATGCATAATTTAACTCAATTTTATTTGAATTTTCATAAATAAATAAAAAGAACAAGGCCACCGGCCTGACCATCACTTTCCACTACAAACATAGACTCCAAATTTAGATCACGACGCAGCTTATCAGCTTTACATTTATTCAAATAAGATTCTGAAAGGAAAATTAAATCTGCCCTTATTCGCTGTTGAAGATCCAAGAGCTCGCGAACTGTCGTGTGGGAGAGCATACCATACCACGACAGTTCCACCCTAGAATCTTCATTTGGCCCGGCATACCTCCTCCGCGGAGGCCACCGATGTGCCATTTTCATCTTTCTGTTCGCCAAATGGTTCTGCTCCCTGCTGATCCTCTGCTTCTTCTTTCCCCTCAGTCTCCTTAGCCACATGCTTCATCACTCCCTCCACATCCTGCACTACCTCAACTCTACCCGTGCACACCCTCTTTGATGAAACAATTACATCAGTGTATAACATACGCTCATAGCTATCGAGGGAATTCTCAAAAGAAAATTGTACGTCGCTTCCCATTGGCCTAGCATCACGACAGCAACCCTTTTTTTTACCCAGGACTACCTTACGTGCATTCTCAAATTTCCCTGTTGTCCCTCTCTTCTTATCTTCCCTCCCCTTCTTTTTTGTTTTGGTCTGCACATTTTTTTCCCCAGCTGAAAACTGGAAATCTGCAGTATATTTAGTAGAATCATCACCTGCCTCTGCAAGCCTGGCAGCCACTGCTCCAGACAAGGCCTCCAGCACACCAGGTTGAAAAAGAAATTTGCTAGCATCAACAGCAGCCTTGGACACATGATTGTGGCCCTCCAGCGCCTTATTCTCCTTAGAAACCTGTCCATAGAAATGTACCTGGGATGATGAGCCAGTAGCAGTAGCCAGTTGCAAGGGTTGAGACAGATCCAGGCGCTTCAGGTCCCCCTGACCAAACGCCAGCCTGGAGCTCTCCATACTCGCCACAGCCAGTATCTCCTGGCCCAGTTTGGCAGTAGCGTCCGGCGCGGTCGTCTGATCCTCCTGACCAAGGCGTGCGTCCGAAACGAATAATCATCGGAGTTCCCTAGACTCGGCCCTCCTGGCCGAACTGGAGATTTTGTTGGACAGGCTTCGTTGACGCCATGGCTGCCGTCAAGGCGGGGGCAGCATCTCCCTTGTCAGAGACCGTGAGATCACCCACAGCCCTGGCCACCCCGATGACGTCCGTGGCCTTGGCATTATTGTTGTTGTCGATGCCAACAGCCCGAACGTAGTTGCCGCGAGAGGACCTCCCCAAATAAGACACTCTTTTACTTGCTCCATAGCCTTTCCAGTAAGCTTCTACGTTAAGATTCTTAGACTTGCAACTCTCTTCTCACTTGGAATCTTGCAAAATCTCTCTGAAGTGTGTCCCACAATCCCACAACACTCACAATAAACGGGTAGTTTTTCATGCTTTACATCATACTTGCATATCTTTGAACTACCCAAAGGAGTAAACTCTATTGTGCTCTTAAGTGGTTCATGAAGTAAAACTCACGCGCAGGTACTTATAGACAATGACATGATTGCGATGAGACACCTCTAACACTTCCCCTAGTTGGTCCCCTAGGGTCCGACCCATACTCTCAGTCTTGAGAATGAATGGGACGTCTCGTACCTGCGCCCAGATGGCCATTACGCCGAGGTCGACCTCAGCTGGATCGCCCTCATCGTCAGAACTCGGCGAAGATTATGCCGTCCCGCTTATAGTGCCACGGCTGCGCCTTCAGCACGAACCGTCGATCTCCCTCGGCAGCGAAGTTGAGGACGAACCTCCCGTCGTCGCAGGCCACCTCTTGGATGGTCACCCCTCCTTGGTGCTTCCAAGCCGTGGCCCGGAGTTCATTGACAATGACCCGAGGGTTGACCTGGAAGGGGGAAAGGAGGCGTCCAACCACAAGATGGCCAGTGACAGCCTTGCGAGCAGCCTCCATGTCGATGATGAGAGGGATGCCCTCGGCCCTGGGGCGCCTTGGAGCCGACCTGCCCAAACTGTCGGGGGTGACCAGGGACATGGTGACTCTAGCCCCGCCCTTAGCCGGCGGAGAACGCAGCCCCTCCGGCGAGGCCAACCCCCATGAAGCGCTCACGATACACACCTGATGTGCCTCCACTAACCTCTTTTTTTCCTCACCCCTAGCCGCCATTGTACTCGCCCCTGGATCCCAGCCCGCACGAGAGGACACAGAATACAGAGGACTGGAAATGAGCAAGCTGCATGAAGAACAGGGCCATCCCCGAATCCCACAGAAATAGCACTAAGAGTCCCCAAATTTCGCAGCCTCTAGACCCGTATTGTAACAATTAACAGCAAATGAATGGTCATTACTTTGTCGTTTCATACACATCCCAGCGGGAATCACTCTATTGTCCCCCATACGAATAAAATCTGCAGTTTCCAGAGAGAAGTGCTTTCACACTGCCATTCCCCACTGATTCCTCTCTCTGATTCCTAAACTACCAAAGGGATTTTCCAAAATAACCATAGATCCTTCCAAATCCCCCTTCACTATCCTAGCAAAAGGCTTCAGCTCAATCTCCTCTAAATTCTCCGAATTAGTGATTCTCCTGGTCCTAATCGACCCGATCGAGCCTGCCCCAGGAGGAGTAGAGGGAATCTCACCTTCCAGATTCCAGAAAATTTCCTTAGCTCTCCTCATCGCCTGCTCCACACACCGCCTTCGATCACGCGCCCGAACCACGATTCGCCTTGATTTCTCCTTGATTTCCTCCCACTCCTGCACGTTGAAGAGACTCCCTTTGAGGCCCACTCCAGAAAGATAGCACCCTTCCCTCGGCGGAACCGCCGGCGCCGGGGCCGCCATCACACTCACCCTGTCTCCGTCGCCGCCAGATCGCCTGCGCGATCGCGGGAGACCCCGGGGGGGTTCTGGGGTGATTGGACAGGTCCACTACAAGACTGACGTGGTGGTTAGACCAGCTTACGAACATGCAGGAGGTAGCTGGTTCAATCTACAAACGGCGCACTTTTCGTGTGAATTAAGACACAGAGAAAAGAAGGAATAATGGGCCGAGCCCACTTAAAGCAGCTGCAGGCACCTGTTTGCAAAACCAGTAATAGACCCTCAATAGGTTCGCCAGAAAAAACACCTCAAAAAAGTAAATAAAAAACACATGACTTGATAACACAGCCGCAATAATATATATTTTTAAGAAAACGATTGTTTCTTTGTATTGAAAAGGTAGAGTTTATGTTACATTCCTCGTAGGAGGTACTGTATTGATGATGATTACATGGAATTAGTGCACGTCCCACGTCTGGTGGATGATGTCACGAAGGCCAGCCGCTTCTGCCTTGGTCCAGAGGGACGCCTCGTCTTTGATCCTCGCAACCAGGTCGCTCGCCGAGGGTTGGGTGCCCTCGAACACGCAGTTGTTGCGGTGCTTTCAAATCATCCACGGGGTCAGCAGGGTCATGGAGGCGAAGCCTTTGCACATGGGCTGTGGAGTTCTCTGCTTGGTGCTATGCCACCAGGCTAGGAGGGAAGACTCGTGGCTAAGGGGTGTGCACGGCAAGCGGGGCCAAGTGATGACATCTTACCATGCCTGCGTGGAGAAGGGGCAACGGAGGAGCAGGTGGTCCATCGTCTCGGGGTCCTGACAGCACAAGAGGCAAGGATCATGGTGCTGCAGCCCTCGCCGAGCCAAGCGATCTGAGGTCCAACATCGATCTTGGGTAGCGAGCCAATGGAAGAAGCGCACCCAGGGTGGTGCCCAGCTCTTCCATATGAACTTTCACGAGGCGTTGAGGATAGATCCTTGGAAGGTAGCCTTGTAGCAAGACTTAGCAGTGTATGATCCATCCGTGGTCCACTTCCAGGTGAGCCGATCGGGTGTGTTGGTCAGGATGGTGTGCTCGATGGTATTCCAGAGCGGATGTACTGGCTAATCTCATGGACGCCGAGGGTGCCCTCGATGTCGCGAGCCCAAGCGTTGGCATTGAGCCCCTCCGCGACGGTCCGCACCTTCCTTTTGCGCGTGAGGATGCAGGCGTGGAGCTGCGGCGCGATCTCACCGACGGATCAACCGTCAATCCAGTGGTCATCCCAAAAAAGGGACGACAGGCTGTTTCGACAGCCGTTTCCCAAGGTCATTGTGGTGCAGGCGAAGAACAGGCGCGCTCATCCATCGAGAACTGCAGGTCAAATCCGTCGGTGCAGCTGAGCCACAACCAACGTAGTGCCTGCCCGGCGCGCTCGAGGTCCGGGATGGGCCTCCGAGCTTGATAGGACGGCAGGTACGACGTCAGTTGACATGGCAGCAGCCTCGCGGCTTCAATCTTCCCATATAAACCATCAACAATCTTCCCATATGAACCATCAACCCAAAACGCGTATAATTCATGGGCCATGCAAAAAGACACGTGAAACTAAAACAAGAAGGAGAATTAGGAAATCTACTAAAACAAGAAGGAGAATTAGGAAATCTGTTAATTTGTCATATATAACGCTGGGTAAGAGTTTTCTTCGGTGTTAACCAAGATCTACAATAAGAATGCTACCAAAACTTCACAAGTAAATAGAATGGTCAACCAAGTTTGATATTGCAAAAGTTCAGAATTTTCAACTAAACCTTCACCTAGCATGGAACCTTTATATTTCCACTGGCAAGCCCAATAAAGTAAGGCCATTTTTGCACTTGACGGAGCAGCTTTATATCAATGACTCGCATTAACAAAAAAATGATGAATAAGAATTTATTAACTGTTATATTTCATTGTAGGGCAGAGGTGAAAAACAAAAAAGGGGGTAGCGGTATTGTAGAGTTACAAAACTCCATAACTAATCAGAAATAGTGGCGAAGGTACACACACACCAACTTAATGCTGGTAATACGGAGGCGGTTGGCCGGTTCCAGGGGCACCACTTGCCGGTCTCTGCTGATTTCCATGATGAGTAGGTGACATCTGGTGTAAAGGATGCATCTCATGAGGCGGCGGTGGCGGAGGGGCGGAAAAGCCCCCTGATGTTGTCATGTAATGCTGTGGTGGAGCTGAGTACATATGGCCTGGATACTGGCCTGGAGCTGGTGGGTACCCTGAGTTACCAGGATTCCAATTTGGCACTTGTCTGTTGGTGTTCTGGTTTTGAACAGCGACACCGGGTGGTCCGTATGGTCCAGCTGCTTGAGAATTACCTTGCCATCCTGCAGTTGTAGGTGGTACACCGGCTGGCTGTGGTGCTGCTTGTTGTGCTCCTTCTGGGATTGTGTAATCCTTGCTCTTGTCACTATGAGCCTGAATGACAGAGAGACAGAGAGTGGTGTTTTTCATATGGCAACGCAAATCAAAGTGGAGTTTGTGTTACAAGTGACAAGGCAAACCAAAGTGGGTTCTACGAATGAAGCAAATCATATCCTCCAAATCATTTTCATGTCCAAAACACAATAAACAAAATGAGCCCCATTATACCTTTACATTGAGATCAGTATGACGAGAGTATGACAGGTGAATCTTACAGTAGCCACCATCGTAGATGCAATGCCCTTCCAATGCTTCCTTCGCAATTGTAGCAGTACTTGCATCTGAACAGTAAAGTGACCAAGAATCAGGTAACTAGAGGATACCCCGCACTTGCTGCGAGAATTGGTTGATGAAAATTTGGGTTGATTAACATGAGAACCAAAATTAAAAATACATATGACTTGTTATATTTGATTATATATAGTTGTATAAATACTTATTGAATAAGTAGAGTAATAAAATGGAAAACATTTTCCCATGCATGGCTGAATGTTGTGGTAGGTCTTTTTCCATGCATGATTGCATGTTAAGGTGGGCCTTATCCAATTCATAGTTATATGGCGAGGTGGCATGCTTGCATGTTTATATAAGTAATAAGTTAGTGGGGATGACTCTTAGGTATGTATAGGATAAGTAAGCAGAATCAAGGCATAATAAGATTAATTAGTTATGATGAAGGGCTAAACCGGCTAAGCATGTGGAAAGCCTCTTATTCCATGCTACTCCCTCCGTCCCATAATATATTTGCATTTTTTACACTACACTAGTTTCAGAAATGCTCTTATATTATGCGAAAGAGGGCGTAATACATTACAAGAAAAATAAATATCTGCATTGTTTAATTGACATAACTTAGTCTAATGGTTTGCCCCTTCACAACTTGGTGATAAAATGGTAACCGCTTTACTACAGAGGGAAAGGAATTTTGCCCTCTGGTCTAAACAGCACCGATACGGCCAAAACTGCCAACTGGCCATCCTGGTATGCGAGAGGGGCACTGGCATCCTGCAGTATCCCATCTTTTTCAAATTGAAAAAGAAAGAAAAATAGATAAGGACACAGTTGGGACTCGGGTGCCAGCCTCCAGCAACCACCCTCAAGCAAGTAACCTCGATGGTCACTAGCAAGGAAGAACATCCCGAAGGAGGAAGACGGCAAGGTGGTCACCAACAAGGAAGAAGCTCCGGGGAGAAAGATGGGAACTGCAGCGGACAGCAAGGAAGAAAATTTGGGCAGAATTAAAGATGGTGATGGAAGCTGCCGATGAGCAAGAAGGTACATGCAGCAGCGCGGTCGTTTCTTCTCCTCTCTGCAGGCGGCTGGAGAAAAGGATTACAAGAATGTGAAGTTGGAAATGGCTGGAGAGCTACTAATCTAGGGTTTTCTGGAATCAGGCGTTACATGGGCTCAAGTGGACAGAGAGCTACATGGGCTCTGAGTGGACCGCTCAAAGTCTTTCATCAATAGAAAAGAGACAACATATATTCAGTGATAACTAAAAAAATCTCATCTTTAAATCATCATTAAATCTTTATTGCATGATGCTTATTTTTTAAAACTTATATACCCTGCTGTATCCCTGAATGTCTGTTTTGAAAAAATGATGTATCCCATGTCCACGTAGTCGTATCCCTGTGTGTGTATCTCTGTATAGTAAGGAGCATGGAAAAAAAAGGTGGCCAATCGCTACAGCCAATATTCACCATCACTTGACATAACATAATTCAGAACAATTAAATTACTGAACAAAAATCAAAAGGCTAAAGGATGTTGCCGACTATTTAATGCCAAAAATGATACTCCCTCCGTCCCAAAATAAGTGCCCCAAAATTTGTACTAAGTACAAATTTTATACTAGATCAATGACACTTATTTTGGGACGGAGGGAGTATATTTTCTGGCCCATACCAGGGTATTGTATTAGAGCTTGTGTTCCACCGTTCTTCTCGAAAATAGCAATTTTCTGGACTGTACCGAATGCAGAGAACACCTGAAATTTAATTAATCGTAATCAGAACACAATAAACAAAGCAGAATCGAAGTCTTCAAGCCTATTTCAATAAGTATTTTCCAAATTTTACTTACAGTATGGAGAACATCCACTGATACAGCATACTGCATATTCTCAATTGATGCAAGAAGAACATTACCCTCGGCCTCCACCCTCCTTCCATCAGCACCAACAGCAGGCTGCCAAGTAATGTCAGAGGGAAATCCATGCAACAACATCAGAATTAGAGAAAATGGTGAAACAAATGAAATACCTGCAATGTACTATCTATAGCAGAGGAGTTGACTGGAAGGTAAGGGTTGGTGTAATCCCTGGAAAATAAAAACAAAAGGGAACATTTAACAGTGGCGGACTGGAAAAAAAAGGTAACCTGATTGATAGAAAAAGAACTACTCCTAACAAGGTAAGGAGCAGGGATGAAAAAGGTTAGTCAGTGACAGGTGTAGGCTTATAGCAGTATCCTCATATAATAGGTTCAAGCATACAGCATAAATTCCAAGCAAATAGCCCAGCGACCATAAAAACTGAAAACCAAATGTTATTATAATGTAAGCCACACAATCTAGTTATCCATGGAATGTGAATGTCACCCACAAAAAGTGCATATGGCTCTGTAAGGCACCGGAGGAAGGGGGAAAGGGGATCAGATCGGGGTGAGAGGCAGAGAGGAGAGGGACGAGACTTGGAGGAGAAGAAGGTGGGATTGCAGAGGAATCTTAGGTAGGTTCAGAAAAGTCACATACAACACACACCCTCTCGCTGCCACAGACGGCTGCTTTATAACCCCACACCCACGCACACGCTTCTCCTTGGTTGCCTGCTGGCATGCCAGGTCACACCTGCCAGATGGTCGCCATCGGAAAGCGCTGTCGAAGCACCTCGTAGTCCTCCCAGGTTGTGGCCGGATGTGCACCCACGCCCCATTGAACCTTGAGCTGCGCAATTGCGACCTTGCCCCGCTTGGTCATGCGCCGCTCCAAAATGAGTGTGGACGGGTCTGGAACGCTTGGCAGCTCGCCGAAGACCGGAGTGTAGTCAGGCGTGAACGGCTTCAGCTGGGAGACGTAGAAGACGGGGTGCACCCTGCTCGTGGCTAGCAGATCCAGCTTGTACGCCAAGGGCCCGATCTTCTCCAACACGTTATATGGGCCGAAGAATTCAAACCAGAGCTTAGCAGTAGTACGGCTGTAGCTTCAGGAGGACCTGCTCCCCCACAACGAAGTGACGCTCGGTGCTGTTGCGATCAGCTTGCCTCTTGAACCGCCATTGCGCGCTCCAGTTGCGCCCGAATCTACGCAATGTGCGCCGCCCAGTCCATGTCATCGCCGGCTGGCGCCTCCGGCAGCCATGTTGCCATCGGCCCCAGATTTGTTTCCTTGACGTAGAGTGCCTTGAAGGGACTGCAGTTCATGGACGAATGAAATGTGGAGTTGCACCAGAACTCCGCCATGGGCAGCCATCAGCGCAAGCGGCGTGGTGTCTCCATGCACTGGTTGACGCACTCACTCTGGCCGTCTGTCTGCAGGTGGTAAGAGGTGGAGTAGAGCAGTTTGGTGCCCGCTCCGGCGAGCAGCTCGCGCTAGAGGCTGCTGGTGAAGACCTTGTCGCGGTCGGAGACGATGGAGGAGGGGATGCCGTGGAGCTTGACGTCGTTGTCCAAGAACGCGCATGCCACCTATGCCACTTGAAATGGGTGGCGAACTTGGTGAAGCGATCCACGACCACCATGATCGTGCCGAAGCCCTCGGAAACCGGCAATCCCTCCACGAAGTCCCCTCGCATGGAGCTGTTGGGACTGGCAGGGGTGCCAGGAATCCCGACGGCTTGGAGTGTTCGTGCTTGGCCTACTGGCAGGTCAAGCACTGCTGCAGGAACTCCTCGACATCCCGCTTAAGTCCGCGCCAATCGAAGTGCTTGCCCACTCACTGGTAGGTCGCCGTGGAGCCAGAATGCCCGCCCACCACGCTGTTGTGCATCGCGGCAATGAGCTTGGTGTGTAGCGTCGTGTTGGCGCCGATCCAGATGCGTCCGCCAAGGCAAATGACACCCCGGTGCAGCTCAATGCGTCAGCGTCAGGGCTGGTGATAGCTAGCTTCTGCAGGCGATCCTACGCATCGGCATCCGTGGAGTAGGAGTTGAGCACTTCCTGGATCCACGAGGCTGACAGGTCGACAGGGCGGCGAGATCCAGCTGCTTGCCCACTCAAGAGAGAGTGTCTGTGATGCCATTGTCCAGATCACGCTTGTACTAGAACTTGGATAGGAGGCCGACGAGCTTCGCCATGGCCTTGCGCTGCAACTCTGTCTTTGGGTGTTGCTCGCCCAAGTTGCAAAGCGGCCTGTGGTCGGTGAGGATATCAAAGGGCCCGCGCTGCAGATACGGGCGCCATTTGTCGATCGCCATCATCACGGCAAGGAACTCTTTCTCGTACATCGTCAGCTGCTGATTGCAGACGCCCAGAGCTTTGTTGAAGAAGGCAACGGGGTGGCCGTCCTGGACCAGGACCGCGTCCACGCCGATGTCGCAGGCATCCGTTTAGATGGCGAAGGGCTTGTCGAAGTTAGGCAGAGCCAGCAGTGGAGTGGTCATTATCGCCGTCTTGAGCATGTCGAACACGGCCTGTGCTTGCTCGTTCCACGCGAAGCCTTTCTTCGTGAGCAGCTGCGTGAGGGGCTCGGTGATGATGTCGTAGCGAGGTACAAACTTCCTTTAATAGCCTGTCAGGCCAGGGAATCCGCGGAAGCTCGGTGGCGTTAGTCGACATCGGCCAATGCTACATGGCATGCGTCTTCTCCTGATCACATGTCCGAGGTAGACGATGTGGTACGCGAAACTGCACTTCAACTCCTTAACGAACAACTGGTGCGCTCGAAGAAGCTCAAAGACGAGGCACAACGAAAAACTGGTGCGCTCGAAGAAGCTCAAAGACGACGAGGTGTTCCTCCATTGTTTCACTGAACACGAGAATGTCATCCAAAAAAATGATAACAAATTTGCGCACAGGTTTACTGAATATGGCGTTCATGAGACATTGGAACGTCGTCGGCGCATTGGTGAGGCCGAATGGCATGACCCAAAAATGGAAGTAGCCATGGTGCGTCTTGAACGTTGTCTTGGATTCATCCTCTTCGCGGATGCGTATCTGTTGCGGAGGTCCAATTTAGAGAACACCGTCGCGCCAGCTAGTTCGTCCAGGAGTTCATCGACGATGGGCAAGGGAAACTTGTTCTTGATGGTGGCGTCGTTTAGGCGACGGTAGTCGACGCAAAAGCGCCACGTCCCGTCCTTCTTAACGAGCAGCACCGGCGCGGCGTAAGGGCCGACGTTGTGTGTGATCAACCCGGCATCCAGCATCTACTTGACCTGGCGCTCGATCTCGTCCTTCTGGAGGGGCGAGTAACGGTACGGACGTGTGTTGGCGGGAACCGCGCCCTCCACCAGAGTGACCGCGTGGTCATATTAGCGATGTGGAGGAAGGTCGCACAACGTCGTGAAGATGTCGGTGAATTCATCGAGCAAGTCGATGAGTGGAGTATTGCTAACGCCCTTACATGCCGGAGGAGGGGGCCAGCCACCGGTGTCCACCATGGCCATGGCCCAAATATCGTTGCCCGCGATCATCTTGCGGAGCTCCTCCGATATCATGGGCTTGAGCGTCGGGGTTGCTGCCGTTCGTACGCCGCGGAGGGTGACCACCTCGTCGGCATGCTGGAACTTGACCCATTTGTCTTGCCAATGGCAAGTCATGGGACTGTACTAGGCTGGCCGGTCCATCCCCAGGATGCCGTCGTATGCGCCAATCTCCAGCTCGCGCATCGGTGTGGAGAAGGTGTGGCCCTACATCCACCGTTTGAGCTCAGGCACTATGCGATTGCAAGTGAGCCGATCTCCATTTGCCACCCACACATCCACCGATGCGATGTCTTTGATCTTGATGCCAATCCGCTCGACGAAGGATTTGTTGACGAAGTTGTGGGTGCTGCCAGAGTCAAGCAGGAGCAGCATCACTTGATTGCCTACCAGTGCGCGAAGGCGGATGGTGGTGGCCGAGTCGGTGTCGTCCAGTGCCTACAAGGAGAGGAGACAGCACTCCGGCGCACCCGCTGGAGGTGCTGGTGGAGGAGCACCCGGGCCTAGATCATCTAGCAGTTCCATCGCATGTATGGCGTCGTCGAAAAGGAACTCGCCATGCTCGCCCACGCGGATGGTGAGCAGCTGGGCGGGTTGGGCACACTTGTGTTCCCGCGAGTAACGATCGCCGCACTTGAAACAAGTTGTTGGCGCGCCGGAAGTCGCACAGTTGCGGCGCATGCGTACTCCTCCCCTTGTGTGTGAATCGGCGCAGCGGCTTGGAAGTTGTGCCGGGGCCGCCGTTGGAGGTCTTCCAGGTGGAGACATGCGAGGTTTCGCCCGCGTCGTGCCCAGCTCCTCCTGGATGCGGGCCAGCAAAGAGGCGCGCGTGATGCTGGATGGTGCTTGGAGACGCACCGCGGCGCGGAGTTAGTCCTTGAGCCCCAAGAGAAACTACGTGACGAAGAACTTGGTGTTGATGGTGGGGTCAAGGGCGAGAAGATGGTACATCTGCTAGTCGAACTCGGCGCGGTAGTCGGAGACGGTGCCGGTTTGACTACTTGGCGAGGCCGCGTAGCTCCTGGGAGAACCGGTTGTTGAAGGCGTTGTTGAAGGCGGCTTGGATCTCGATATGCTTGTCGTGGAGCAATTTCTACTCGTCGACCTTGGTGATGAGCAACTCCAGCAGCTTGGTGATGTTGCTATTGCCCTCGTCCATGGCCGCCAGGATTTGTCTCGTCGCCGTCGAAGGTTTCTGGGCCACCGCTGCAGTTGACTAGAAGAGATCGAACCTTGCGACGGATTTTGAGCTAGCCGAACGGAGTGGCTCGCACCGACGCGGTGGATGTTACCGATCTGCTCACCATAACCGAGGGGGGGATTTCAAAGAGATTTGGCTCTGAATACCAACTGTAACCACCGGAGGAAGGGGGAAAGGGGATCAGATCAGGGTGAGAGGCAAATAGGAAAGAAGGTGGGATTGCAGAGGAATCTTGGGTAGGCTCAGAAAAGTCACATACAACACACACCCTCTCGCTCCCATAGGCGGCTGCTTTATAACCCCACACCCACGCACACGCTTCTCATGCCAGGTCACACCTGCCAGGTGTGGCCAGGTGTGACATGGCCTGGCTCTAGGGAGCTCGGTATTTTTTTTCCGGCAAAAATACATTTTCTACATCTTAAAAGAAAATCTGAAAAAAGGTATACACATAAAAAAGCATATATGTGTAGTATAAACATACGGAATTTCATAAACATCATATGGGATGTACACAAAGAAGACAAATACATAGATTAAAATGGGCTTTTCCTTTTATTGTATTTGGCCCAGATTTGTCCTTTTTGTGTAGCATGCAAACAAACGTAATATTTAACGAAACCTTACACATACTTAGAAAAAGTGTATCTATTTGTAGAGAAAATTTTGATATTTTATGAAACTTCTAGCTATATTTTGATTATTCAAAAAAAAGGCTCCCTGGAGACTGTACTATAAAACAGCCATCTCGCCTCACCCATCGTTATAAGATGATTTTCCCACAAGCAAATAAAGCTGAGGTCTAGGGAACATGACTGATATTAATATGATCTCCTTTAAAAAGCAACTTGATGCCATTGGCCCAAAATGCTTAGCAGTAATTGTTTACAGTATTGCGCATATCCTATCCACCCACGCAATTTGATGCCCCTCTAATTTTCCCAATTAGTTTGTTCCAACAAGTAATGCTTAGTTATTAAAACCAAGAATCTACTCATTTAGCAACACCACAAACCAGTGAATGATCACGACTTAAGAGGAAATGACATATATAGATAGATCCTTTATTGGAAGATAAAGTACCCCATGGAAATCCGTACTAAGTGGAAACATGGAAACCAACGTCAGATTCAGATCAGAGATGTGTGGTCCTGGTGAATCTCTTTTGCCCCAGCATTGTTTTCTTATGTTTGCAAAAGCCACCTTGATCTTCCGTTTTTTCTCTCTCCTAACACTCACCAGTCCCCAAATCTCTTCCAACCTACCGCAACAGAGTGCCGCTAAAAAATGCACGAACTAGATCAGACCTTGGATTCAATTCTTGCATGGCCCTGCAACATCCTCCAGAGCTCCCAAAATTGCGCAATAACACTGAAAGCCTAGCCCATAATTCAAAATGTGCAGTCTCACATTTCAGGGGCTAGGTTAGTGAAGGGGAGAAGCACGATGGGATTTGTGCAAACAAAAGACAGTGAAGGCAAGTGCGCTTTACAAAAGTATGTGGAATAAACAGAGGGATGATCCAGCTTGCGTATTTCAGACCGAATAGCTCATGCTCTGGTTTTCATGGGATGCTTTATCTTATCGGAAATAGTAATGACCAAAGGAAACTAAACAATAAACTATACCTGCTGCGGTGTGATTGGAACTTGATGTTCAAATCCTTGTGCGCAGAGAAAGAAATCCGCAAGTGGCAGGATACTACATGATCCGGAAGCAAGTATCTACATTGTATTCAAGTCTCATACAATTCAGTTTATAATGGGCACAAGACAGTATACGCATTACCCACAATGAGTTATACAGGCTAAGATTAAGAGATATCACCTTGGGATGCTTCTTCCATCTAAGGCTTCTCTTGCTGCTGATGCAGTGGGTGGATCAGTATACTGGATCAGTGCCTGTTGGGAAATTTAAGATGGGGGTTTTGCCTTTTTGCAATGATCAAGTACTTGAAACAAAATGAAACATGAACTTACCTGAAAACCTGCAGCCTTCTCAAAAGTAGCTATTTTGTGAACAAATCCAAAAGCAGAGAAAACCTGAAACGCGGTAGGAGATAAGGGTCATGTATAGGAGTACAAAAAAGAGTTAGGAGACCAATCTACCAGAAACAATGGTACATATAAACAATTGGAAAATGATGCATAAACCATTTCGCCAAGACAAATTAACTCTTGTGTTCCACCAAAAAAATCAAGGGGGGGAGGTCTTAAAGAAACACACTCTACAGCCAAAGAGTGAGACTGAACTGTCAAACAACCAGCTGGAAATGATCCCTAACAAAATAATCTCAAAAGAAGCACCACATAATTTACTAATCTTCTAAAGGTTTGGGAATTTAACCTTTCATCAATAACTTGGATAAACAATGAAGTGACCTACACCGGAGATAAGCATGATGATGAAGGATGATTAGAAAATGGCAACCTCAAGATGAGAGTTCATAAAAACTTCAAAAGCAACAGTTAGAAGACAGAGGAAGCAAACAAACATGGTATCTCTCCAATTGCAGATGTTGATAACGACATTTTCTCCAAGTTAACATGCGCCTGCTGATTCATGCAGAATGCGTTACTACGATATGAACAGCTATGTAAAATCTTGGATTTACAAGGATCAGGTCAGTTAGACTCCCTTGGATATCTTCAGCCAATGACAGGCATCAGGAAAACTTAAATTTATTGTTGCAACCCGGGCATCAAAGTTTTTATCAAGACAGAGTAAATAAATAAATTTAGAACTCACCAAATGGATTACATCGATGGTGACGTCACTAGCTTGAACACCCTCTATGGTAACAAGCAACACATTTCCAGCAGTCTCACCAGGGCTCTTGTTGTTAATTATTTCTTGTCTATTTGAATACTGAATGTAAACAGTTTTGCCTCGAATTTGTGCTGGTTCTGAAGATGATGCAAAATAAGAAACCATTGAAATGGCTTGATTAACATCGGTCTGCAAACAAATAAATCTTCGCATAAGTGATCCTGGTATTATCAATTTTAACATATAAATCAGTTAGCCGTACAGAACTAACCGGACAAAAGCAAATGTACAAACCTATTATTTCTAAGTATATAAAGTTTCCAAATTATGTATGGTGTTACAAGCTAACCAATGATATAAATTATTATGCTCCATCCGTCCAAATACATCCGTACATCCGTATCTAGAAAAATCTAAGACAGGTAATTCGGGACGAAGGTAATACTTGAGAATCATTAATGCCCACAAAACTACAATCTCCTCCAGTAATTCTGCAATACCCACTTACTAACACAACCAAATTGAACCCATGCAGAGCATCCTATATCCCTAGCATAAAACCAAATGAAGTGACATATGGGATCTTACAACCACAAAAGATCTTAGCTGCGCATGCTTGGATACAAGTACAAGTATGCTACAGATCAATTCAACATATTGACGCAATAAGCTTTCCATTATTACAGAACTAAAGTCCATTAGCTCAGAAAATCCAATCATTCGGCTCCGAAACATCCTGCACTGTCATAAAAAAACAAAATCCAACATTTGCACATATTCCACAGACCACAGCCCCCAACCTTATCAATCCATACAAGGCAGAGATATAGGAGCGGTAGATGGCCTCAGAAGGGCCCGCATAAAGTTTGTAGGGGATAAATCCTAGAGCAACTGCTCTTCACAAATCACACGCCGAACTACAATAAGTAGATGCGGGAATAGTGTGCAAGCCACTAAAGCTCTCATTATGACTGATCCATCAAACTCAAGAAACCATTACCCCATGTGTTCACAATTGATGTGCAAGCCAAATAAATCAACCAGGGCAAACCTACCCCCATTGCGTGAATATTAGGCATTAGGTCTTGCTACCTGTACAAGACCAAATTCCTATCGGCAGCGCTAACAAATTCCACTATTGCGCGACTAGATCCAAGATTGCTCTGCAACTACATGGATGATCGTGCAAAATAAACTCAAAGGAGTATCCAGAAACCAACGGCGATCCGGAATTTCAAACCGGATCGCGGGTATCGACGGGGGGAAGGGGGACCGGGGTGAGGGGATGGTAGGAGGTCTTACAAACTCGACGAAGGCCTGGTTGCGATTGGCGCCGACGCCGGATTTGGTGTTGACGATGCGGCCGAAGGGCCTGCAGAGCTCAACGAGCTCATCCTCGGTGCACTCCCAGGGCAGGTTCCGCAGGTGCAGCACCTTCGACGGCGTCTGCGTGTACCGGAACTGCTGCCCAGCCCCACCCCCGCCGGACGACGACATCACAATATACGCGTGAATGGCAAGGGTTAGGGTCGAAGAGTCGAAGAGGCGAAGCTAGGGTTTGGTCTGCCGTGGGGACTTGTGTTCTTTATCCCGGAGGAGCAGTCTATACATTTTAAAACCCAACCAAAACACTATGGCCCTCTTTGTTTCAGAAGTCTCGGGACTTTTTTTTAATCCTAACTTAAAAGTCTCTAGTCCCTATCCGTTTGTTTCCAAGGACTAAAAAGGGACTAGAGGTCATTAAATAGCATGTAAAAAGACCATGTTACCCTTAGTAATGTAGTAGTAGCTATTAAATGACATCCTAAAAGTAGGGGCATTGTTGGAAAAAGTGTCAAAAAAGTTCCAAAAAGACCCTTCCATAGGGACTTCTTCAAATAGTCCCAAATACTCACTTTTAGTCCCTAAAAGTCCCTCCTGTTTGTTTCACATGGGACTTTTTTTAGTCCCTACACCAAAAAGTCAATGGAAACAAACACCCCCTATACTCCCTTCACAGTATATTGGACGTATCTCCAAAAACATACTTTTTCACAATTATAAGAAATAAGGCAAATGACATTAATTAGCCTATTAATTGGGGTGTTCTGAAAACCGTTTTTACCAATCCATGCGAGGAAGTCGCTCGTTCAGTGGATGGCGTTACTAATGCGTCAGTTTTGTGATTAATTAGCCGCGTTTACAGCTCGTCGGCTCGGTTTTCCTATCAATAGAAAAACATCTAGGTCCGAGAGCCCTGTGAGATACGTCCAATATACTGTGATGGATGGAGTACCGAAAACTAACCAAATATTTTATCTCTACTTACAAAGAGAAAGTTCCGAGTCATGATAATAAATCATACTATTGTTATCGTTCGTTTTCATCGTTTCGTTTCGTTTCGTTTCTTTACTTCTGAAGGGGAAGTCTGCACTCTTGATGGTAGGTCATAGTATCGTCATCGTTCGTCTCCATCGTTTCGAAATAGCACAAAAGAATTTGTGTTTATTGCATTGAACAAGAAGACATCGATGGTATAATGCAACAGCCCGAGACTGGTGCTCGGGATGACTTTAATATAATTCATAATTGTTGTCTGATTGAATTGTTTGTCGTAGTTACCATCGTATCATCAGCATTGTAACAGCACTTCGTTGTCGTCATATTTCAAAACTGGCATCTCTTCGTAGCCGTCGGTTCTCTTCGTTGTCGTCGTCGGTCGTTTCGAGACCAAACACACTTGCACACGCGTGCAACATCTCAAAAATGTTATTTGAAAATTGATAATAAATGAGCATAATTGGTTTGATACAATTATATGGCAAACCAACATTTGGCAAAATAAAAAGTTACCAAAAGTTGACAACTATTTATGAGGCTCGCAAGAAAAGATGGTAGTCAGCCAATCACTAGCGAGCATTTGGCATTTGCTAAATATTGGCATGTTGATTTTTGGCACCAAACCAATCATATTCAATATTCTCAGAATGAGATGAAAGTTGACGTGCGGTTTTAATAGAATGTAGGTAGACCGTCCGCCAAATTTCGTACCATTCGGAGCTTGTTTGATACCCGAACGAATAG
The DNA here is from genome assembly GCF_904849725.1 of Hordeum vulgare subsp. vulgare. NCBI lineage: Eukaryota > Viridiplantae > Streptophyta > Magnoliopsida > Poales > Poaceae > Hordeum > Hordeum vulgare. The sequence goes on along the minus strand of NC_058521.1, from coordinate 293,848,300 downwards.
AAACATAGCAACACTATAGCCGGCATAAAACTGCCAAACGGTTTCGTAAAAAGAACTTGTGACGAGCTGCTTAAACTTCCCCTTAATGTTAGCCCCAACCACTCTACAGAACCCACCTAGCCCACCTACCCCTCTCCACCGTTCGGACCCATCCGATTCCGATCGAACGGTCCGAAAATGGACAAAAATCCTAAAACCTAGTCATCCCTTCCTATATATGGGCATCCCTCATCCATCCTTGAAAACCCTAGTCCCTCCTAAATTTCTATGCATCCCCAACCTCCAGCCACCACTTTGCGTCCCACCGCCACCTGTGTCACCCTCCACCTCTCTCCTCCTACGTTAAGGCCCGCGGGGCCCAGATCCATCCCGCCCGTGCCCGGATCCGTCGCCTCCGCCGCCCGCGGCCATCCCGTAGCCGAGCGTCAACCACGTCTCCGCTCGCCCGAGGCTCCTGCCTCCCTCCGCTCAGCCTCGGCTCGCCGCCGTCTCGACCTCGCCATCCGGAGCCCCGCCGCCACGCCGTGTACCATAGTAAGTAGCAAGGTATGGATAGGAAGGCATAGAATACGTATGATGAGCTACAATAATGGCTCTATAGCCTAGCCGCCTCACCGATGCCCCGCACCAACCTCGCCCTCACCTCCTCCTCGTCTTGCCGATCTCCCGTGGCTACAGGAGCGCCGCCCGACCCTGTGTCACACCCAAGATGTGATCATGTCCTTATTTTGGCTTGAGGGCCTTGATAGGGATAGAAGAGCCTATCATCATTTTGCAAGAATGGATATCGTTACAAGTACACTTACAGAACAGATGGGTATATGGAATTGGCTTACACTCGCCACAAGCTATAGAATGAACAACACAATACAACAATATATTCAATCACCATGTAGAAGAGCAGGATCCGACTACGGACGAAATCAAACGATAAAAGAACGACGTCCATCCTTGCCATCCCAGGTTGTCGGCCTGGAACCCATCCTAGATCGATGAAGAAGAAGAAGAAAACTCCAAATAGAACAATCAGCGTGCTCATGTCAAAATATCGCTTTACCTGTACTTGCAACTATTGGTGTAGTAATCTATGAGCCACAGGGACTCAGCAATCTCATTTCCAAAGGTATCAAGACTAATAAAGCTTAATGAGTGATGCATGGCTAAGTTGTGAGTCTGCGGCAAGCACTAAGCATTTATTTGAATGGCTAATTTCCGAGTACAAGAATAAGAGGGGGGGTCTACGCATAACGATCATGAACTAATAATGATCTCGATGTGATCCCAAACACCTACTTACGTCAAACATAACCCCACCGTGTCCTTTTTTGGATGCAAAACTCACGAGAAGAGACAGTCACAGTTACGTACATAGTTGGCATATTTTAATTAAATTTACTTCAAGTTTCTATCACCATGTGTTAAACAAAGTTTCCAAGTTGCCACATAACCACGGGAACGGCTCTCAGAAAGATTTAACCATGCAGGGGTGCTTCAACTAGTCCATCACAAACTACCACAAACTACGTCGGAAACCTCGATCACGGAAAACCCGTGATCTCCTCAGATTCCTGGTGAAAACCTCAACCTCGAGATAGCCCAAAGTATCCTCAGAATCCTCGCACAAGACCTTCGAGAAAGGTAAAACAAATCCAGCAAGACTGCCCGCGCGTGCCGACAAACCCGATAAGAGTCGCGTATCTTGTTCTCAGGACACGACCGGATGAGAAATATGTCGGGTTGGCACTCGCCCGGGGGGGTTGATTAATTATCCACGGGGTCGATGGGTCCCTATGCAATTTTATTAGTTATTAGGCAAATGTAGTAACAATGTTGGCCCTTGCCAGAATACTTTTATCCCAAAACAAAAATCAAGGGCGTCCCCATAACAAACCCAAGCATGTTAGGAGTGCTCAGTATGAAACATAACACCGGTGCACAAGTATCTAGGGCGGCAAAGGTGGAAAAAACACCAAGCTAGAAGGCCAAGCTTTCCACATTATAGGTGCATTAAATTAAATAGCACTAAAATAGTGATATAACAAGGAACCCATGTTTCACATGGAAGCAACTGCACCTGCAACTAGCAACGCTATAAGAATGTTGAGCAAGCGATACATAGCCGAACAATGGTTTGCTGGGATGTGGAGGGGTTAGAGGCTTTCCATGGCAATGTTGGGGGGCTTAACATAACAGGTGGTAGGCAGCGAGACATAGCGATAGAAACTAGACAACTAACATGGTAATGATAGTAATGGTATCTAGAAAAATGATCATCTTGCCTATTACTCCACTTGAAAGAAGAACGAATCCGTGAAGTAGACAAACAAGCATACTCGAACGAATCCTCACACTCCGACACGCTTACGAAACTCTAGCGAGAAGAAACAATCCGGAAACAACAATCAATACACAATAAACACCACAAATGCAAAACATGGTGCACAATCAAATATGATGCATGTCCGGTTTAATTATGCAAGGCAAAACATGGCAAGCACCACAATCAACTTCTACACATTAAGTGGAGCTCAATATGCAACGAGTTGCATAATGACGAAACTCCATGCTCATATATTTAGTTCACTCTCGTTTAGGTACACGACAATATTAAATATTTTTAAACATGACAAGAGGTGAAACATAAATAAACTACACTATCTAGGCATTTTAAATGAGGTCAAAAATAACTTATATTATTTCCGAAATGACCACATATGTTAATTTCGAAATTGGTACAGATTTGTGCTAAACATATTTTATATTTATTAAACAACAAAATAAAGTGGAACATGTGATTCTACACGTCATTCTAGTCGGTTTACATATATAGATCATCTAAAATGGAGTTACGGTTTAAAAGATATGATCGTCACAAGATAATATGCCACGGATGCAAAATGCATGCAAATTAACAGCCACAAACATGTTAATCATGGATGCAACAAGATATTATGAAGCTACATAAAATTCTAGGAAAGTTTAAATAAGGCCGGAACAACTAATAACAATTCTGAAAAGCCCCATATGTAATTTTTTGAATTTGCTACATATGTGCCTAGAACACAATTTTAGAGTTGTTAAACAGCAAGCAACAAGATCTGCCTAGAACAAATTACATATATAAAACATTTTAATCGGAGCTACGGTTAATTGATTATGAAACAAACTGTTTTAACATGACATTTATGCAAACTAGATGAAAACAACAAGTTAAATATTTTTAACATGGATGAAAGTTGGTTATTATGAATTTACACAGAATTCTTAAATTTTTTCATCTATGAAGCTTTTAAATCCAACGCATGGTTATTTTTGCTATGGGTTAAATCATTTTAATATTGCATCACGCAAAACAATACAAACAACAAGTTAAACATCTTTAAAGATGCATGAAAGTTGTATATTATTAATCTACACGAAATTCTGGACATTTTACATATATAAATTGTTTTAATGTGGTGCACGGTTAAATAGTCTATGCATTTTTCTGTAATTATAAAATGCATTGGATAATTATTAAATTCGTCTAAGGGAAAAAACGCACGGGCCGGATCTGGAGCTACATGGGCTAACATGGGACTGAGCGCAGGATAACAATTCCACACACGGGCGGGATTTAGTGGGCGGCGCTCACTAGAGGCCATATCAGGCCGGCTGCGGAGGCTAGGCCTTGGGGGCGAAGCGGGCGAGCGCTGCACAGGCTGGACGAGCGAGGCAAGGCAGGCCGTGCGTGGGCAAGGCCGGGAGGCGGCTATGGAGGTGGGACAAACAGGCCTGCAACTAGGCCTCGTGCGGAGGTAGGCCCATACGCTAGAGACCGGGGCGAGGCGCGACCGATCCCGTCGCGCACGAGGTAGTGACGGGGCGGGGGGAACGATGCACGGCCGATGGCGAACTCCGGCGGCGGCAGAAATGGGGTGGAGGCCGGCAGGGATGACCAGATGTGGCGACGGGGTACTTGATTCGGTGGCTGCTGGCAACAAACGACGGATGGAGCTCCATGGGTTGTGGGGACCTACAGCGAAAGGGAGAGACCGAGGGTGAGAGAGAGATGGAGGAGGAGAAGAGAGAGAGAGAGAGGAGCGGGGAGAAGCTCCGACCTCGGGCGAGGGTCCGACGATCGCGGCGCTCGAGTGGTCGGGCGGGGCGACACTCCTACAAGGTTCGGCGGCTACACCACATGGAGGCGGGGCGCTGGGGGAGCTCGGGGCTCGGGGCGAGCCTCGCTGGCGGCGGCACGACAATGGGATTCGGTCCCAGGGAAGGTCGAATATGGGCTTGATGGGCCTTGTTCGGAGGGAGGAGGCTGGCTGGCCACGTGGCGCCCTCCTCATGGCTCGGCAACGGCGCTGGGTGACAAGTGGCGTCGAGGAGAAGCGACTGGCGACACGGATCCCGATGAAGGAGGGAGAGGGCTAAAATGGCATGGGAGGCCCTTCCTTATATAGCAAGGGGGGTTGGGTTAGTGATTTGGAGATTTGGGGCTCTGATCGGATGGAAGGCTTGCACAGCCTAGTGGTTGTCTAGTAGTGGTCTGGGTGGGGATGAGAGGGAAATGGTAGCCCGTGACACGATTTTTCAAACACCGAAACACCCAACAATTAAATCAGCTATAGTGCTGCTATAGGTTTATTTGTTGGGGTATCAAACGGGCTCTGATTGGGGTGAAGGTGGCCTACCTACATTATAATAAGAGCGCGCGTCAAGTTTCAACCCAACCAGAGAAAGTTTTATACACACTTTTTTTAAAACAATATTTTAACGATGTCGCGGGCGCGTGCGTGTGTGGTTGGTCTCAAACGGTCAACGATAAAAACACAGAGGACCGACAACTACGAATGGATGCAAGTTTTGAAAAATGACGGCAACGGAGTGTCGATGCAATGCGGATGATGCGAATGATGCGATGATGAATGCGACATACAAACGAAACACACGATGGCAATGGAATAAAAGGGGAATCTTCGTGAGCGTCGGTTCCGGGTTGTTACACCCCGCAGCCATGGACGTCGCGTGAGCTCCGCCTCCGATCGCCACAAGCTCCGCCTCACCTCCAAGACCGACGGTAATGGGCAGATCGGCCGTCCTCGCGCTCGGATCCATCGATGTCGCGTCGTTGCTTGTCTCTGGTGACATTCGTGTCGCCGTCGGCCACCTACGCCACCACGAGAGCACGCCCCTGATTCGGCATGCACCCAGTTGTACCGGGACCCCTCTATCCACATATACCTTTGTGCGGCTAACCAAACACCTACATGCGTCCGTCCCGTTTTTCATGACGTGTAAATTTCACCAAGTCCCTGGGATATTGTCTATTTAATTGTGGTACTCGTAACTTTATGCATGTTCATCATATGACAATGATGTTTATATGTAAAATGTTATATTGTTTATGCTCTACATGTTGGTGGCGTTTGCATGAATAGTAGGATCCATCGACTTGTTGTAATCTTCGTTGCAAAATAGCATCACGAAGTAAGATGTGAAAGTTGTTATAACTTTCAAACTTGCGAGGATGATTGCATCTAATGCATAACTCTTATGCATGCGGTTACTTCATGAGATTTGGTCTATGTGATGTGCACTATCATTCATGTCATTGGTTTCCTTGTCAAACATCAATAGCATGTGCATTCATTGCTCTTAAGTGGTCATCATGCTAAAACTGTTATTCTATTAACATAAAGTTCCATTTCTGTAAAAATCATAGTAAATGAACCATGCAACCTATGAATTTGTGTCAATGGAGTAATTTCAAGATTGCCATGTCTACTTGTCGCACATATCAATTTCATAAATATTAAAATTATTTTAGCTACTATTTCGAGCATCCCAAGACATCATCATGATGTAACTGTTTTGCAAACTCTAGATTTTCACTAAGTCCCTAAAACTTAACAAAAAGTTGCATTTTGCGTAAATCATACTAAATTAACCTTGTTGTCTATAAACCTGAATCTTTGATGAAAACTGTAGCATGTTAACCCTAATTTAAGTTCATATCATTTTCATCCATGTTAGCATCGTGTAGCATCATGTTTTATTGCTCTCAAGTAGGTATCTCACTGTTTTGGACAGACTATAACTAAAACTTGAGTTGATTGTAATTGTTGAACAGTGGCTTCGTTTTGACGTCATATATGAAACTTGTCTAAAATTTTATGTAGTTTTCATAATATCCTGTCGCATCCATGATTAAAATGTTTGTGATTGTGGTTTGCATGCATTTTGCATTCATGATATGCTGATCTTGTGGATTAGCTTTTTTAAATAATACATTTATTTTCATGATTTTGAAAAATAATATGCATGTTGTAAGTTTTTCAAAAATAGAATCCAATCAACTTCAACGAAGCTCATAGGATCCAGTTGGCTTCGACGAAATCAAAACGTACCAGTCGGCTTGCATGAAGCTCATAGGATTCCAGTTGGCTTCGGTGAAGCCAATTAGTACTGATTGGCTTCCCAAAACCAATTAGTGCATGCCACATATTTTGCACCGTAATTTTGTCCCTAGTTTCTCGTCACCCTCTCCCTAGTTTCCCGTCACCTTTTTCTCCATTCTTTCCTGCCATTTTCTTTCCCTAATTGAATAGGGCCAATAGAATAGCTTCCATGGGATGAACTCATAAGTAGTGACATCATACTGAATTAGTTGGGTCAAGCATTAACTCGTTGAGGGTGGCCTTCACGGACCTTTGAGGAGATACGGAAAGAACTTCTCAAGTTGCATGGAAGATGGATGAAGAAACACCATAAGAGTGAATCCTTCCTAAAGTATGCAACATAACGTATTTTTTATGGAGTGCCGACAGCGACGACGAAGACGGTATCTTCATGACGAGCACCGAGGCTAAGACTACCGCATCGTCAAAGGGCAAGAGCACTGCATCGACGGAGGATGATGATGATGCCTTCATGTACTTTTTAAGTTGTGGTTTTTAAGTTCAATCCTACTATTTAATTCAGTTGTACTTGTATCTTAATTATTTGTTGTAGTCTCTTTGAAAATGTGAATCGAAAAAAAATGTGACTCGAATAAAAATGTAACTCGAATAACAATGAGATTTTAGTGGCCTCAACCAGACGCGTGAAAGGCAAAAAATAGGGATAAAATTACGATGCAAAATACATGGCATGCACTAATTAGTTTCGGCGAAGCCTGGGATCCTATGAGCTTCACCGAAGCCGACTAGTACTTGTTGGCTTCGTCGAAGCCGATTAGAACCTGTTGGCTTCACCAAAGCCGACTGGATTCTATTTTTGAATAACTTTTAACATACGTATTATTTTCCAAAATCATGAAAATAAATGTATTATTTGAAAAAATAGCAATCTTGTGTTGGTCATATCTTTTAGGTTGTAACTCCGTTTTAAATGATCTATATGTGTAAATAGCCTAGAACAACGAGTACAATCACATGGTGCATTTTTCCCATTTAATAAATATAAAAATTTAGGAAGATCTAGAACAAATTCGAAATTTGCATATGTGATCGTTTTATAAATAATATATGTTGTTTCCGACCTCACTAAAAATGCCTAGATAAATAGTTTATTAATGCTTCATATCTTGCCATGATAAATAACATTTGAACTTGTTGAGTACCTAAACGAGAGTGAACTAAATAATTCGAATGTGGAGTTTTGTCAATATGCAACATGTTGCATATTAAACTTAACTTAGTGTGTAGTACTTGATTGTTGTGCTTTGACATGCCATACATAATCATATGGACATGCATAATATTTGATTGTACATCATGTCATGAATATGTTGTGGTGTTTACCGTGTCATTTGTTTGTTTCTGGATTTTCTTCTCATCTCTAGAGTTCCGAAAGCGTTTCAGAGTGTGAGGTTTCTTTCAACTATGTCCCATTCGTCAACTTCACGGATTCGATCTTCTTCCAAGCGGGATTCCACGCAAGATGATCATTATCTTGAATATCACTACTATATTTGCTATGCTAGTTGTTTCGTTCTATAGATATGTGTCGCTACCTACCACTTGTTTGTAAAGCCTCCCAAAATGTCATAATATGCCTCTAACCATCCACTGTCCTAGCAAACCCTTGTTTGGCTATTTTACCGCTTGTTGAGCCCCTCTTATAGCATTGCTAGTTGCAGGTGCAGTTTGTTCCATGGTGGGAAATGGATGTCATGGGTCATCATAATATCTTATTTATTTCATTGATTCATCTATACACTTGGTAAAGGCTTGAAGTCTCAGCGTTTTGCTTGATGTTTTTTCCACTCTTCGCTCCCTAATGTTTTGTTATACCGGTGTTATGCTCCTTGATAAGCGCTTCTAACACATGTGGGGGTATTGTGAGCACCCTTGAGCATTGGTTTTAGGATAAAATGCTTCCAAAAAGGCCCAACAATGGTACTAAAGTCTGCCAACATAATAATATTGATAATTTTGTTAGTGCATAGAGCATCATGAACCCATGGATTTTAATTCATCATAATACAGGTGGGCCAGTATCGATGGTGTTGGTCCAAAATAGAGTCGTGTGCGGCTTCCCCTGGGACAGTCGGGTCTGAGTTGTTGTACATTGTGCTAATCTGGTCATGTTCTAAGAATGAGATACGCGACTCCTATCGAGTTTGTTGACACGTTGGGTGGTCTTGTTGGGTTTTTTTTACCTTTGACGAGCGGCTTGTTGACGAGTTGATGTATATACTTCTCGCCCCTCGTTGGTTACCCCAAGTGAAAGGTGGAGATGTAGTCAGCAGCAAATTTCCCTTACACGGAGACTGTAAGGTTTATCGAACCAGGAGGACTCCTAGGCTCAACAAGTAGGTGTCTTCCACCCTGGCGCTAGCAGAAGACGTGGACCTCCACACACAACAAATAACTTTGCTCCCAACGAGTATAGAGAGGTTCTCAACCTCTCCGGCCTTGTAGTTTGCAAAGGATCAAAACACAAGCGGGAAGATAATAGTGATTGCAACGAAAAAGTAAATGAAAGCGGTAAATGATGGAGGTGTAAACAATGATGGTGATATAGACCGGAGTCACATGATGTTCACTAGTGATGTCTCTCTCCCAAAAGACGCTAAACAACTATGCTAGGGTAAACAAATCACAGTTGGGCAATTGACAGAATTATGATCGCACCGCAATGCTAATTATGCTCCTTGATAGTTAGAGGTTCAATAGTAATGGGCAGTACGCCAAGACAAGTAGACCGTTTATTCATCAACATCTACTTACTAATATCCACCTTGAGGTATCTATCCAGAACACCTCTCCGGTATAAGTTGCGAGCCCCACCCAAAGTGTAAACTCAAAGCAACGGACAACTGCATTAACGAACTATGCATAAGGTAAACAATCCTTGCAACCGTGGTCACAAGCACCGTTGTTTTCTCCTTGGTGGCAACAAGCACATCCCCTAGTCTCATGTTTCTGTCACTCAAGCTAGACATCGAGGGGCCCGAACCCACAATCATGCATAACCCTCCCTCTTGGAGTTACAATCTACTACTTGGCCAAAGTAATAAAAAGCAATGGAGAACATGCAAGTATCACTAAGGAACATAATATAAAAGGATAATCAAATATATAACTCTTAACAATCTGAACATAAACTCATAATCCATCAGATCCCAACAAACCGAGCATAGCAAAAGCAAGAGAATTACATAGATGCCTTGATCATGTAGGGAGCTCACAAGGACTAACCATTGAAGCACAAGATTGGAGAGAAGACATCACATAACTACTGGTCATGGACTCATGGTCCAATGAGGACTACTCACGGCACGTCCGGGAAGCGTCCATGGCGGTGGAGAAGCTCGTAGAGGTCAATCCTCCCTCCGACAGGGTGCTGGGAAGAGGTCTCCTGACGCTCCCGATCTCGGAAGCGCTGCGGCGGCGGGACGATGGAGAAATTCGCGATTCCAGAAAGTTTGCAAGGGTTTCGTCACGGATCTCTAAATACAGGCCAAAGGAGGCCACCGAAGGAGGTGGGACCCACCCAGGCGACCTCCTGGCACGGCCTAGGGCTTGGCCGCGTGAGCAGGCCGCGTGGGAGGCCCGTGGCCCTCTTTCGGTGATCCCCAAGCTTCTGTTTCGCTGATTTTTTATATATTTTTTCTGGATTTTTTCGGGCTTGTGAAAATTGGGTAAAAGTCCGTGCAAAAAAAATATCAGCACACAGAAAATGGCACTGTGTGCACTGAGTTAGTAGGTTAGTCCAAATATGTGTAAAATGATATAAAATTGTAGCAAAACATTTAACAATGTCACCCAAAGGATCATGGAACTAGCAGAAATTATAGATACGTTTGGGACGTATGAACATCCCCAAGCTTAATTTCTGCTCATCTCGAGTAGATAAATGATAACACGATAATTTCTGAGGTGACATGCTAACACACATATAAGAAATTCAAAGTAAAGCAACTGAGATATGCAATTCAAGTCAAGACAATAACAAGCAAGATTCTATGTTTAGTATTGAATTTAGCAAAGTAAGAACATAAATGTGCAAGAGCTCTCGCTGTTCGTGACTCGAATGTCTCCGAATGGTGTTTGCGTGCCAGAAGTGGGAGATGGGTTCAAAGATAAAATACTTTTTAATTGAGAACTCAATGTACTAAATCTCACACTTAGACTCCTTTGTAATCTTATTTTGACTCATCGCGAGACCACTTGTCAGGCACAAGTCAAAATGATCCTCTCCCTTTCGATTTTGAGCACTGATGCAATGAATGAGCGTAAGCAAGATACCTTGGCACTTAGGATGGAAAATATAATAATGATGGGGAAGGAAGACAAAAAGTGTGTGAAAGGCTCAAATCAATGAGGACAACCATAGGCGAGAGAAAGCCAAATGATCAATATATGATGCGAGGAGTAGGGATTGCCATGTAACGGATGCACATATCAGCTAAGGTAAGATCTCCAATGGAACTAGTGGGGGTGCATCCAACTTGTTTGCTCATGAATACCTATAGCTCATTTGAGGAGGCTCATCGTTGGAATATGCAAACAAGTTCTATAGTGTAAGGGCCCCACATAGTTATGCATGAACGATAATCTCTATGTAGTACCAATATAGTAATGGAGTACGAGTGTGGATCTTTCAAAAGGAATAGTAGTGTTGCCCCCTTCTCTCTTTTCATTTCTTTTCTTTTTCCTTTTCTCTTTTTTTTAGTTTTTTATGGCCTCTTTGGCTCTTTCTTTTTATCTCTCATTTGTCCTCTTTGGGATCTTTTGTTTTGTCCACTTTGGGATATTTTTGTCACTTAAGGGCAACACTCTATGTTTTACATGAATAGAAAGAACAATCATCACACTTTATAAGAAGTACTCAACATAAAGACAAGTGAAAACTATCATGATGTATGCAAATGTATGCATGTGCAAACGTAGCGGGATATGCAATGATACTAGCGCATCAAGAAGCAGTAATGAGGGCAAGGCCCAACTAGCATGCAACTCTATGATCAAGCAAAAGCACGTATGACATGGAGATCAAGTCATGAGATGGTGGATGTTGCATGGCAATGTATCTTGGAAAGGCTATGGAAATGCCTTAATAGGTAGGTACGGTGGCTGTTTTGAGGAAAGATATAATGAGGCTTATGTATGACAGAGCGTATCATGTCATTGGTTTGGATGCACCGGCAAAGTTTGCACCAACTCTCAATATGAGAAATGGTATTGCACGGTACCAAAGAGGCTAGCAAAATATGGATGGTGGAAGTGCCAACAATCGAATATTCACATTAGTCCAAAAAACTCATACACTTGTTATCGGTAACTCTCTATCTAGTTAGGAAATTCACAAAGAGACAATTACCCCGAGGAGGAATGTTTGGGGGTTTGGTTATCCTTGCGCATCCTCGACTCATGGTAACGCGAGGGTACTCTATATATTCCAACCCCTCCAGAGGTTAGCGATCAATTTAGTAGCTAGAGTTCTCAACTAATTTTTAGTTTTTGAAAAACACACGGATTTCCCAAATTACGACACCTATCACTAACAGGCTCGAGCTCTTGGCACCAATAGTCCAAACATTACTCAAATCAATACCTCAAGACTATTGCAAGTTACTACTATACTTAAATAGCAATCTCAATTACCTACTCATGCAAGACACACAAATCAGCGCAACAAGCCAACTCTCTAAACAAGATAAGTATGATAACTCAAGAGAGTTCCAAAATCAACCTAAATAATAGCTCTCAAAAAGATAATCATGAAAACTAAGAGCTAGGCATGACAGTAACTACGAAAAGATAAAGAACACACAAAAAGGATAAGCATGAAAAGTTATGTTGTGTTATAGAGTGGAATGGAGCGCGTCTCTCTCCCAAACAAGGTAGGATAGGTTCCGACTTGTTATGAAAAACAAGTAAAACTAAAACAAACTAAAAAGCAAATAGGGGAACGCTCCAAGCATAGCACATATCATATGAAGTGATAAAAATATAACATGAAGATGGACGAACTGATGATTGTTGATAGAGGAGGGGATGCACGGGGGCATCCCCAAGCTTAGACGCTTGAGTATCCTTCAATATTTCTTGGGATGCACGGGGCATCCCCAAGCTTGAGCGCTTGACACTCCTGCATCTTCTTTCATCATCTCTACCATCGCATACTTGAAAACTCCCTTCATACAAAACTCATCGTAAGCTGATTAGAGTGGTTAGTTCCCTTAATAAAATAATTCAATACCTGCTGGAAATAAAGATTTTCATGAAAATCTACTGCTTCTCATGATTGCCAAAAGGTTTTTGCAAATAAAAAGCAAGCTTAGGATTCGCAAAACATTGAAAACACAAAACATGGCAGAATCTGTGAAAAACAGAACAACAGGTAGTAAATAATTTATTCGGGGTACTTCTGCAAGTCAAATCAAAAAACTCGGAACAGATGCCAGAAAGACAATTATATATAGCATTTTGTAAAAAAATCAGATTAAAAAGATGATCTGGTGATTTTTGGCGAATTTGTCCGTCAAGCAGACACAATCTGTTTATGGACAACATGTCATAACTTTTGAACTTTCTTGCAATCGGAGGCTATAACTTGGCACAAAGCTTAAAAATAAAGATACAATGATGTTGCTACAGTAGTAAAACACATCAAGACCACTAAAACAGAAAGTAAAAACAAATTGGGTTGCCTCCCAACAAGCGCTTTCTTTTATGCCTTTGAGTAGGCACAATGCAAGAAGATCAAGTGTTATCAACTCCAAAAGAATAACTTGCCCGTGTAACGGACTCATAAGGTAACTTAATCTTATTTCTAGGGAAGTGTTCCATTCCCTTTTTAAGAGGAAATTGGAATTTAATAATTCCCTCTTTCATGTCAATGATAGCACCAACGGTGCGGAGAAAAGGACGTCTGAAAATAGTTGGACATGAAGGATCACATTCAATGTCCATGATAAGAAAATCAACGGACACATAATTATCATTGACAATAATAAGAACATCATCAATTCTCCCTAAAGGTTTCATTATGGAATAATCAACAAGACGAACACCAAAAGAACATGGATCATAAGGTTTCCAATCAAGCATATCATACATTCTTTTGGGCATAACGGAGGCACTAGCGCCAACATCACACAAAGCAAAGCAAGAGATATTATTGAATTTAATTTTGACCATAGGATCCCAACCATCTTCTAGTTTTCCAGGAATAGAAGTCTCTAGCTTGAGCTTCTCCTCCCTAGCTTTGATAAGAGCATTGGTAATATACTCGGTGAAGGCAATATTGAGTGTACGAGTGTGGGGGTCTTTAGCCATTCTTTGCAAAAAGGTGATAACTTCAGAGACTACAATTGTCAAAATCAAGGTTACACCATTAATTAAAGTGGTAGTAATGTCATCTAAGCTCATTCTTTTTGGTAATCTCTAAATTCATAGGACCTTCTTGTCCTACAGTTGAGGTATTAGCATCACCATTAATGGGTCCATTGGGACTAGGAGTGTGATGGGTGCTAAAAGTTTTGAGATCCTCAACAACTTCTTTAGTAGCAATAGTAGTGTGCATAGAAAGGTTCTTAATTCTCTCTTCCTCTTCCTTTTCTCTATCCTATGTCTCTTTAAGTTTGGCTAGCATTCTTATGTTCTCATTAATTTGGACTTGGATAGCATTCATGGGTGTGGTGTTCCTTTCCTCTAGTGGGGAATTCCTAATTTTAAGCATCTCTACATCATGAGCTATGTTGTCCACCTTCAAAGAGAGACTATCTAATTTTTCTAGTTTCTCTTCTACACTCTTGTTGAAAGATTTTTGAGAAGTGATAAAATCCTTAAGCATGCTCTCTAATTCAGAAGTGGAGTTTTTGGTGCTAGGATAAATGTTGTTGTTCCCATAGTTGTTGGAATGGAACGGTCTAGGATTGCTACCAAAATTACTCCTATAAGCATTGTTGTTGAAGTTGTTCCTAGAAATAAAATTAACATACACTTGCTCTCTTTCTTGAGCAACCAAAGAATTTAAAGGAACATCACGAGGATCAATAGGATCTTGCTTAGTAAGTAGACTCATGATCATGTCAACCTTATCATTAAGGGAGGAGATCTTCTCAACAGAGTTTACCTTCCTAACCATTGGAGCTCTCTCGGTGTGCTATTAAGAATAATTTGTCATTATCTCATCCAATAGCTTTGTGGTAGCACCAAGTGTAGTTAACATAAAGGTTTCTCCCGCGGCCAAGTCTAACAGATTCCGCGACGTAAAGTTCAATCCTGCATAAAAAGTTTGGATAACCATCCAAGTAGTCAAACAATGAGTAGGGCAATTCTTAACAAGAGATTTCATTCGTTCCCAAGATTTAGCAACATGTTCATTATCCAATTGCCTAAGATTCATAATGTTACTCCTCAACTGGATAATCTTAGCAGGCGGGTAATACTTCTCAATAAAAGCATCTTTGCACTTATCCCAAGAATCTATGCTATTCCTAGGCAAAGATTGAAGCCACACTTTAGCTCCTCCTCTCAAGGAGAAAGGAAGAAGCTTAAGTTTAACAATATCACCATCTACTTCTTTATATTTTTGCATATCACAGAGATCAACAAAATTGTTCAAGTGCAAGGCAGCATCATCTCCAGCAGCGGAGAATTGATGTTTCATAACTAGGTTCAGCAAAGCAGGTTTAATCTCATAGGACATGGCCTCGGTGGCAGCAGCAGCAATAGGAGTGCACATAAAGTCATCGCTGTTGTGACTAGTGAAGTCACACGACTTGGTGTCCTCACTGGAACCCATAGTAGCGGCAACAAGCAAGAGCGAAGCAACTATTTTTTTGTGGTTTTTGGTATAAGACTCTAAAGTAAAAACTAGAAAGCAAACTAACAAGACTAAAAAGCAAAGCTAAAAGATAGTGTGCAATTCCCCTATCTTGAAGACTGGAGTCCCCGGCAACGGCGCCAAAAATTCGCTTGATGACGAGTTGATGTATATACTTCTCGCCCCTCGTTGGTTACCCTACGTGGAAGGTGGAGATGTAGTCAGCAGCAAATTTCCCTTACACGAAGACTATAAGGTTTATCGAACCAGGAGAACTCATAGGCTCAACAAGTAGGTGTCTTCCACCCTGGCACTAGGAGAAGATGTGGACCTGCACACACAACAAATAACTTTGCTCTGAACGAGTACAAAGAGGTTGTCACTCTCTCCGGCCTTGTAGTTTGCAAAGGATCAAAACACAAGCGGGAAGGTAATAGTGATTGCAACGGAAAAGTAAATGAAAGCGGTAAATGATGGAGGTGTAAACAATGATGGTGATATGGACCGGAGTCACATGATGTTCACTAGTGATGTCTCTATCCCAAAAGATGATAAACAACTATGCTAGTGTAAACAAATCACAGTTGGGCAATTGACATAATTATGATCACACCGCAATGCTAATTATGCTCCTTGAACTTAGAGGTTCAATAGTAATGGCAGTACGCCAAGACAAGTAGATCATTTATTCATCAACATCTACTTACTAATCATCCACCTCGAGGTATCTATCCAGAACACCTCTCCGGTATTAAGTTGCGAGCCCCACCCAAAGTGTAAACTCAAAGCAACAGATAACTACATTAATGAACTATGCGTAAGGTAAACAATCCTTGCAACCGTGGTCACAAGCACCGTTGTTTTCTCCCTGGTGGCAACAAGAACATCCCCTAGTCTCATGTTTTGTCACTCAAGCTATACATCGAGGGGCCTGAACCCATAGTCATGCGTAACGCTCCCTCTTGTGGTTACGATCTACTACTTGGCCAAAGTAATAAAAAGCAACGGAGAACATGCAAGAATCACTAAGGAACATAATATAAAAGGATAATCAAATATATAACTCATAACAATCTGAACATAATCTCATAATCCATCGGATCCCAACAAACCGAGCATATCAAAACCAAGAGAATTACATAGATGCCTTGATCATGTAGGGCAACTCACAAGGACTAACCATTGAAGCACAAGATTGGAGAGAAGACATCACATAGCTACTGGTCATGGACTCATGGTCCAAGGAGGACTACTCACGGCATGTCCGGGAAGCGTCCATGGTGGTGGAGAAGCTCCGGGAGGTCAATCCTCCCTCCGACAGGGTGCCAAGAAGAGGTCTCCTGACGCTCCCGATCTCGGAAGCGCTGCGGTGGCGGAACGATGAAGAAATTCGCGATTCCAGAAAGTCTGCGAGGGTTTCCTCATGGATCTCTAAATATAGGCCAAAGGAGGGCACCGGAGGAGGTGTGACCCACCCAAGCGACCTCCTGGCGCGACCTAGGGCTTGGCTACGCCAACAGGCCGCCTGGGAGGCCCCTGGCCCCCTCTAGCCCTCCTCTGGTGATCCCGAAGCTTCTGTTTCGCTGATTATATATAATTTTTTTCTAGATTTTTTCGGGCTTCGGAAAATTGGGTAAAAGCCCGTGCAAAAAAAACATCAGCAGACAAAAACTGCCACTAGGTGCACTGAGTTAGTAGGTTAGTCCAAATATGTGTAAAATGATATAAAGGTTTAGCAAAACATGTAACAACGTCACCCAAAAAATCATGGAACAAGCAGAAATTATAGATATGTTTGGGACGTATCACTTGTCCACGGGATTCCTTATTATAAGCATCATGTTATGTGAGGTTTTCCCATTGCATGCATACAAAATTTATGATGGACTACCTCGAGCACCCTTGCAGCTATCATTCATATGCGGCTTCGAAATTTATAATATCCGGTTATAGAGAACCTGACACTAAATCCAATTAAAAAACCAACTGTGTGCGTGACAGTGATCGTCTCTTTTTGTGAGGCTTGAACCAAGAAGTGAACAGGGTGGAGTTATGAATGACTCATAAGTAGGTGTTTAGGATCACTTCTTGATCATTACTATTCCACGTTCGTTTATGCCTAGTTCATTCTTCTTACTCTTGTACTCATAAGTTATCCACATACAAATGCCTAATGATTTTTGCAGCCTAACCACTTAACCATTCCTCATCCATTAAGCTTTGATAGTCTTGATACCCTTGGTAATGATATTTTTCGAGTCCTCGTGGCTCATATATTACTACAACAACATGCACATGTACAAGTAAAGCGATGCTTTGACGTGAGAGCGATGCTTATTCTATTTGGAGTTCTTCTTCTTACTTGAAGATCATAGGATGGGTTCCAGACCAACAACCTGGGATTAGCAGGGTGGACGTCGTCTTCTTTCGTTTGTCTTCATTCATAGTCGGATCCTTCTCTTTTGTATGATGATTTCTATGTATTGCGATATTCATGTTGCAGCTTGTGGCGAGTTTAATCATGTATCTTGTATTTTTTTCTTCTTTAGTACATGTATTTGTGTGGATATCCACCTTGTTAAAGCGTCTCCGATACACGCTTCTATCCTTGTTGAGAGTTCCAAGTTTCAGTGAGTATAGGACCGCATATTGGGCGTGATATACAACCTCCAGAAAGGAGGGACACGCGCGCGCGCGCACGCACGACCGTCTTCACCAAGCGACTACAACTAGGTAAGGAGGTGCTCTCAACTACACACATACTACAACATTAGGCCTCGCCCAACCGCCATTGCTAGACGCCTCCAGGGACAACTTGTAGGATCCGAAGTATGTCTATACGGGGGTGATTGGACTAATTGACCAAATAAAAACTTAGTCTTTCCCCAATTTTAGTTGTGGGCCAGTTTTAGCAATTGTGACTAGTCAAGTACACCCTACACATGCATATCTAATAGTATAGCAGCGGAAAGTAAAGACATGCAAATGTAAGTAGAGGGTAGGGAAAGGAAGATTAAACACAAATGTTGACAAGGCGATTTTTGGCTTGGTTCTGTAAGTGCATCCAGTGCCCCTTAGTGATTTTGGTGGATGGAAGACTTATAGGTTAAGAGACTAATATGTTTGTGAGTGTACACACGCTCCCCCACAACCACTTGCTGGTTGGATGCTCCGAGAGAAACTGGCAATTGCCATTTAGAGCAACCCAAATTCCTCAAAGTCTTCGAGAGAAAATCATCAAGTGAGGAAATACCCCAAACACCTAACCCAAACCAAAAACCAAGTGATTGAGCATCACTAAAGAAGTTGTTCCTATGCGGAACCGAAGCCTGTTACCTTCGAGGACTGTGTATCCTCCAGACAATTAGGCGTCATGATCTAGAGCATCCAACTGTCAATTGTGGATCGCCGGGTGACCGAGTTTGTGAGGGTTTGGAAGTCTGCCCTAAAGACTTACCACGAGTGTCGGGCGAGGACTGTGTGTCCTTAGCTCAAGGCGAATACGGTAGGGACTGTGTGTCCTTTGGTTTCAATACCAAGCCGCTCCGAACCACACGTACAACTGTCACAACAGTTGGAACTAGGTCATCAACAATTGTCTTCATCAAGCTTCGGGTTCTATTTCTTCAACTCTTTTATTTTCTCAATTGTATGTTGAATACTTTCATCTGTACTGTTTGAAGAATTTGTCTGAAGACTTTCTCTGAATTTCCTCAACCTCAAATTCTTCACTTGAGTTAATCTTCACCTACTTACCCTGTACTTGCGAACTGTGCAAACCGAATATCATAAATCTCATTAAGTACTTTGCTGTAGTCGTTTTTGCACTCCTGATCCTGTACAATTTTTGTTGCACTTAGCTCATGACCGAGGACTTTCCTCACAAGGAATTTCCTTAGTGATGAAATTCTAAAAATCGCCTATTCACCCCCCTTTAGTCGATATAACACAGTTTTCATTGGTATCAGAGCAAGGTACTCCCTTGTTTTGTGTGATTTTGGTTTAACCACATGGAGTTTTAGTTATGTCAACCGCAGGTATGATCAAGGTTACTGCAGGATGTCCTACCTTTGAAGGAAAGGACTTTCCCTACTAGAAGACCAAGATGCATATGCATCTTCAATCTATTGACAATGATATCTGGTACATTGTGGAAAATGGTATTCCCTCCATCACTGCTACTATCTCTATCGCTGATGTGAATAAGTTCAAGCAACTTGACTAGCAAGCGAAGAATATCATTTGTGGCCATGTGAACAAAGGTCAGTATGGCAGAGTGAGTGCTTTGGGCACATCTAAGCTTATCTGGGATAGGTTGTCCAAGGTCAATGAGGGAGTCTCAACACAGCGTGACTCTCGTGTCGATGTTCTTCGCAATCTCTTCAATCGCTTCAAGAGGCTTGACAATGAAAGTTGCCAAGATACCTTTGATTGCCTCACTGACATTTCAAATGAACTGCAAGCACTGGGAGCTAGAGACATCACTGACCATGAAGTTGTGAAGAAACTGCTACGATCTCTTAATCCATCATTTGACACATTGGTTCGGATGATTCAAGAACGAAGAGACTACAAGATGCTTGATCGCGCTGATATACTTGAGAGACTCAATACTCATGAATTCCAACAAGAAGAAAAGAGAGATCTATATGGACCAAGCTACTCAAGATCTCGTGCGTTGAAGGCTAAGGCGGTTTCCTCATCTGAAGAAGAAGACTTGGATTGCAGCATTGGTGACCCTGAAGAACTGGGACAAGAACTTTCTATGCTCGTGAGGAAATTCCAGAAGCTCACAAAGAGTGGCTAGTTCGGTAAATCTTCAAGAAGAGATGTGAGGAAATCAGAATCTTCATCTGAGGACTACAAGAAAAGAACCTGCCACAAATGAAAGAAATCTGGCCACTACATTGCTGATTGTCCTCCCTGGGTGAA